>NC_071091.1:92030077-92175077 GCF_027358695.1 Spea bombifrons | reverse complement strand
TAAGAAAAATTGTAATGCGTAGATACTTAACTTGCCCTTGGTGAAGCAGGAAATAATTGAAAAATGCATTAGGGAAACATATTCTAATTAAACAAAAAAGGTTGTGTGAGGCTAAAGGGCAAGTTCTAACTTCTTATTTGAAGATGTGCCGTTAAATCACTCCGTGAGGAGAGTAATATTTATAATACCTGATTAATTCATGAATCATTCAATGTAAACGACTTAATATACAGTAGGTTTGCTGGCTTTCTTTAAAAGGAAATGGACACATTATTTGAATTATGATATTAAAATGTTGCTTAACCAAATATTTACAATATATTTTTAATTTGCTATTTGTTAGGCAACACTACCATGCCTACCTACCTACAGATTTTTGCCTCAAAGGATATATTGACCAACCACACAAGCTAAGCATTTTAACTCCCTGGTTTCATTTTACAGAATACAAGATCAACGTTAATTTAAGTTTAACTCAAATAGTTCTATTGAAACACTAAATGTTGCACACGTAAGAGTGACGCAAAATGTCCATTTGTGCAAGAAAAGCCTGCTAGTGCCTTAAATAATTAAATATTTCAAATCCAGCAAAGAGTAGATCACAATATCATACTTATAATCTATCCAGTTTATGAAACATATTTGTTAGCGATATCATAACATGTATAGTCGGTATGGAAGAGTATAAACATGTGAAATATATTAATTTACACGCCTCCAAGGAGAGCGATGTATTACGTTTTATTTATTGAGCACCATCAGAGTCCGTAGCATAGATACCAAAAGGAAGTGAAAACTAAAAGCATTAAAAGTGATGATATACAAAATGGACAATAACACTAGCAGGCCCGGATTAACCTGGACCCCACCTAGAGTGGTGAGGGACCTTCAAGGGGTCCAGGAGCAGAGACGAGCAGTGCCTCCTCTCTCAGGAGGACCCTAGACATCATGATTAATACCTCTGCGGCCACCATCAGTACCACTGCTACCGCTTCCTCTTCTAGGTGTCTGTCTCTACCAGGCTGTCAGGCATGAAGGACTAGGGAATGATGGTTATATTTCTCATACTCAGAGACCACAAAGGAGAGCAAAAGCAGTAATTTTGTTGGTGGTCTCAATTCCAGGCACTTCTAGTGGAACTTGCTACAGGTGAGATGGAAAGTTTGTTGCATATCTGTTTTAAATAGGCTTGTGAATGTGAAAAGTATGCAGAACTGCATCAGAATCATTGTTTCAATAAAAGGGGCATTCCATTCATTAATATGGGGTGAATACGGGTCTATATTGCTACAAGAATGGTGCCAAATGTTGCATACACATCATTATTAATCAAATGCTGTAAAAATATGTTTTTGATACTTGACTGATTTATACACAGGGTAAAACTGTAATTTAACTACTCTCGACCCCATGAACGTTATTATTGTTATTATTATTATTATTACAAACTCTTAATATAAACAAAATGTTTATCTTAAGTTAATTCCAACTCACTTTTCAACACTATGTATGTTTGGTCTATACATGTGCAAAAATACATGTGTATGTTGTATTATGCCTATGCACTTCATTTATCCATCTATCTAACCTGGTATGAGACCATTATCAAAAACATGAATAGACTGTATGCTGTCTATGGTGCAAGTGTCCTACAACTACACCCTAGCACATGTGTATGGCTTATATTTGCAACATCACTGCAAGGGGCATTTGTATACAAGAACTATGAAACCAATGGAAGCTCCTAGTGCTTGTGCCACATTTAGGAGTGAATTGCTTTTTAGCAACAAAGACAAGTGTTGCCTTATATTTATGTTTAACGTAAAGGGGAAGCCCCATGGGAAAAAATCTTCTTCACCATGAACCTCAGTGCTGTATACAGTAATGTAGTTTGGCATTGAAGAAAAAAGGTTTTATCTTATTTTGTTCCAGTAAAGTCCCTTTATCTGCAGAGCTGGAGGCGGCCATTGTTGTCAGTCATGAGATATTTTGGATGGATTTCCCTGCACAATCACCACACTGACGAGATTCTTTATGGCAATGCTAATGAAGTTCGTTCCTCTTTCATTAGTCACAGTGTCCAGCTGGGTGATTACAGCTGAGCCATTTTATTGTTACCACAGGCACTTTAAGGGTATTTGTCTAGGGTATTTGTCCCACAGTTTTGATAACAGAGCGAGAACACATACAAATGGATAACATGCAGCTGTCTGATAACACTATATCTTGCATTTATGGATATGTTTAAAAATACCAAAAAAGTTGTAGATAATGTTTAAGGGATACTTATAAAAATTAAGATGTTTTACTGTTCCTCTTATTGTAGGCGAAACTTTTTGATTGAGGTTGTTCTCCTCAAGGTGAATTTTGAGCCTTATCTGTTGCATTTGGATGTGTATACCATCTTTCTTTAACGACGCAGTTCTTTTCTCCACTTTTTTAGTCTATATTTTTGCTACTGCCATAAACATATGTTTTAGTACATTAACTATGTTTCATTTGTGTTGTGAAAAACATTAAGGCATGAGACAAGAGGGCCCTTTTTTATATAACTGTTCCAGGGCCCTAAGACCCTTATTCTGCCCTTGCAAACTAGAGGGAGAAGAGGGAGCTGCCCTGTGGGCTTGCTATATATTATAAGGTGGAGGGGGAATGATACAGAAGGTAATGGACTGCTTGGTAGGTGTGCTAGAATATCTTTCCTACAAGTAATATTAAAAAATGGTGAGGATTTCACAGCATTTTATGGCCATTACCCACATTCTTGCAATGGGAGAAAGAAGTCTACAGTCAATTCCAAAAACCTAACTTTTAACGTTTGCCCTGTCTTTTTTTAAGCATGGAAAATAAACTTTACTGGGTCTTTAAGCCTTAGTGGAGTAGAACAGTGGTGTTGAGCTACTGGCCCTCAGGGCTGCACCAAGATTTATGGATGTTGTATTTTGACCACAGATGATTCTGATTATAGTGTTATAGAGAACACTGTTCTGTTTATGGTCCTTAAGGTGGTACTCTAGAGCGATGTTGCATTAAAGAGCTTATTTAAGCAGCACTAATTTGTTTGCCTTGTTTAATATTCATATATTCAACTGGACAGTTGTGCATTTTTACATTTTATAAAGTGCTTAATTTATCCGTAAATGTCTATAAGACAAAAAAAATACATTAACTGCTGAATAACCAAGACTCATAGTGAAGAAAGAGTATGGTACAAAGGTTATAAACAAGATTATTGCTGATCGAAAAAAATGCAAATGGCACCAAGCACATCATTTGCTGAGTCAGTTTAAGTACATGGCAAATCCGTTTTGGAATATGGCAGATCTAAATGTGCAGCATCAAATGAATAATCTACGACTTTCAGAGTGGCAAGACACTTTAAAATCAAACATATTACTTTACTAATAAACAATACACCTGGATAAAATAGTACAGCAGAAGAAACACAAAACAAATAACAATGTAAATTGCCTCTGAATTTAAGTTTTTTCCCTGAGAGCGCAAGTCAAGAACTAACGAGAGTGAATCCTGTCAAAACATATATACGTCCACTAGGGTTTAGGTCAAGGTTAATAGCTAGTAACATTGTTTTAGATTTCAAGTGACAAACCGTTGCAACAAGTCATTTGTCATTGGGATGAAAAGAGAAGAACATCTGAGACTGACAGAACATGTCATCAATAACCTTTACAAAGACAGGTTCCCTTAGTCATTGGAACTAGGGCGTATTGTCTGTTTTAGAGCAAACACATAGCGGGTTAAATCTGAGTGTTCTACTTCAGCATAAGCTGCTTGCAATGCAGAGCTTGTATATCTAGAATTGAATGTTCATACAGGATATTTATTGCATAATTACAACATGTACTAAGCTAAATACTAAATTACAGAATCATTGGTTTAACTCTACAAACCTTGTAATGCCTATTTAATATCAATAAAATACATTTCAATAATGACTTAACCTAAATACACTGTGACTTTGAAACTATGTTCATACATTCATCATATCTTTAATTCCCAATAAAAATGCACAAATGGTCAGACAGAAACGCAACATACATCTTATTTCTCCATAATCCTCTTGTCTACCACCCCATGCCTCCTGGTGTATATATTTAATTAAAAAAAAAATCCAAGAGCACTCTAAGGCTAGGTTTCCACTTGGGTTTTTGTCCTGCGTTTTTTTCTTGATGAAAAACGCCAGGAAAACTGCCAAGAAAACTGCCACTGCATTCTCCTGCGTTTTGGCGTTTTTTCTGGAGTTTTTTCTGGCGTATTAGCCTTCCTGTGGAAATTGCTTTTTTTGACCTTAGGCAGTTTTTCCAGCCTTTACACGTTAGAGGTTTCACCCAGCTAAAAGGGATTAGGATAAATGGCAAGTATCTGCCCCCTCCTGATGTCATTTCCTTGGTAGACCCTTTTGTCTCTTTTCTGTGGTTTGTAAGGCATGCTTTATTCCAAATGTCTGCTCATCTAGGAAGATTGGCCCCAAATGATGGTGCAAATTGTTTGCTGTTGCTTTTGGCACGCAGGATCCAGTTGGTTTGTTTGTTTGTAATGGCATGTTTGTTCCAAATGGTGTAAAATTCAATATGAACTTTGTTTTGTGTGAAACTGTTTGTTTCCAGCCTATTTCTCGTAGGACACACAGATATTGGGTCCATCCTCTGCATTGTAACTGTGGAAAAAAACGCCATAAAAAACGCCAAGGCGTTTTTTCTCTCCCATAGACTTCTATTGGAGAAAAACGCCAAGATTTCCTTGCAAAAAACGCCAGAGTGTCAACATGCTGCGATTCTGAAAAACTGCCACAGAGCGCAAAAAAGCAGAAAAACACCAAAGAGGACTGAAAAAACGCCAAACAGAAAAACGCCAAGTGGATATGGAATTGTGCGATTTCCTATTGAAGAACAGCTAACATCTGGCTGCAGCGTTTTTTCACTAAAAAAACGCCATGTGGCTGAATTGACGTTTTTATGGGCGTTTTTAGCAAAAAAAAACAAGTGGAAACCTAGCCTAAAAAAAACTCTTTACTGCAAAAAGGTTTATTAGTAGTTCACATGGAGTTATCATAGAATTATCCAGCAACAATGTCAGCATACATTTGACCACATATAATGATGGCTTTGATCACACGTTGAAATGTTAGCTTCCAGCTGAGCAGACTCATGTTGATTTTTGTATTTTACTTATTTATTATTTAATAATTATGTAATATTGATGTGTTATCTGCTTATCTTTACATTTTCATAACTGTCCACAGTTCCTACATCTGGCAAAACAGAGGCATCATTTTTATTAGCTGATGAGAGGATAATGTCCATAACTGGGGATTTAGCTTATATTTGACTTGCTCTCAAAGATCTCAAGGTAAATAGGCAGATTTACAAGGTCACACAATCCTTAGTTGATTACTGATCTAATGGTTCTGAAGTCTTGTTCTTTAAATTGCATGTCATTGTTTTATACATAATTTTTGTCACTTATCTCTAAAGTAAATAATAAACAATAACAAGAGTAACAAATAGTTTATATAATGTTTTTTTAATATATTTTGCTAAAGTACATTTGTGAATATAATTGTTTAGAACAATTTCAAACCAGTCAGTATTTTAGCCAATGGTATGCTCGTCCTTTGGAACTTGTCTCAATGACACGGATATGTGCTTCACGTATAGCACTATTGGGGCTGACTACAGTTTACATCACTGCACTGTAACCTTTATATCCTATACTGACAAGTGTTCTAATGATGATTGCTTTGAAAGAAATCATACTCTCTGAAAGAATAATAAATTCCACTTGTATTTTGTATAAAGTATTAAAATATTAAAATATGATCAGAGGGGTATTAGCCTTGTGCACTGCCCTAGGCCAGACCCAGGGCAATGCCTCTAGACACTCTCTGCAGCTGCCATCTTCACTGAGAAGCACTGGGACATGACTTCATATAGGAACTCTGGTTACAGCGGAATAACAGAGAACGACAGTCCTGACACCACCGAAAACAACATTGAAAATATAAAGGTTCCCAGAGGGTCCATCCAGACCCTCCTAAAACGTTTGATCAGCCCCACCTGCTGACTCATTACAGGTACTGTGATGAGTAATGCAGGCCGATGGGGCATAAAAAATAAACCCCTAATCCAAAGTAAGAAAAATCAGTGTAGTAAAGGAGCATTTTGCTTGCTAATAAAAATAAAAAACTATGCATGGTATTATTCTGCTCAGGCAATGTTTTTGAACATGAATCTGAAGAAATCCTAAATCCTGCAAAGCGGGATTATGGCTAAACAAAGATATGCTAAAAATGTCAAAAAAAGGTTCCAGTCTCCTAGGGGGATAAACCTCCAGTCACAAATGGGTTAAAGGCACATAGTGCTTTGTAAACAGCCCATTAAGTAAGAAGATGGTATGCTGCCCCCCCCCGGACCTGCCGCCCTAGGTCTATTCAGAACACGTCACTGAATATATGCCTGTGATCAATACAACCTAAACACATGTTTTACTAGGATATTTTATTAGATTGGAATTTTGGACGACCTCTCAGAATACATGGGATATGCATCTTCTAGATAACTCCTTCTATCCAGAGTCTACCAGGCGGCTAAATGAGACCCAATAGTTGGCAGTAAAAACTGTTTCAAATTTTGCCAATAGTTGCACATCTTGCACAAACGTCAATCAATTTAATGATATTCATAAGGGTGATATGCAAACCTTATTATTATTACATATAGGAATTCCAATTGATAACACACTTGCCAATGCACATCTTGTTTTTCTTCCAACTTTGAAACACATGTTGTTCTGTAGCCTTCTATCACAGCTGAAGAATTATATTTAGACCTTTCCTAACTAAAGCTTAATGAGCCAGAATAATTGCCCTATATCATTAAAGGAGAGTGCTTGAAATGCATTCTAATTGATTGGAATGAGGCCAATTTGTAGTGGTGATAAAGAAGAAAGTTTGCTTTTCAGAGGTTAAACTTTAAAGGTAATACATTTGGGACGCAGTTTTTAACTTGTAAAATGCCCAAGCCACCATGTCCGCATTAGTCTTTTAGACATTTAGTTACATTTAAGAATCACAGCTACTTCTGGAAGCAGCCACGGCAATAAGACATGGCTGTCTTAAATAGAATTTCAAACAGAGTATACATAAAAAAAATTGCTCATTAAGGAATAATACTATTAAGTCTTTGTTTGAATGGATCATTATTGTCATGTTAGTAGTTGGTTAATTAACGTTGCTTGAAGCTTATTTCTACTCCCAATTTTTCCCTGTGCCTTATTATTATTATTTTATTATTATTATAGATATTATTATATTTTATTTATATAGCGCAAGCAGTTTACGCAGCGCTTAATACAATACATATATTCAAGGGGTATGACAAAACAAGAATTGACAGACTAAGACAAACATTAGGTGGAGAGAGCCCTGCCTCTCCACATAGTTTTAATGTGGAGGACAAACACTGACATTAAAAGAATACTCATTCTTACAGGCCCTGGTTGGAATGAGCCCAGCTGTAACAGGTGTTGGTAGACTGGACTAACATGGCTGAAGCTTTGAATCTTTTCGGGTGATCTGGAATATGGGCTATTGCAATAGGTAGGGAGGAAATGTATATGTATACATACATAATATGTATGTAATAACTGAGAAATCCAGTATTTGTACTGTTTGTATGATCCATGTGGTAGATCAAAAACAATGCCAGTCCCCATACTATTGCCATACATGTGAAACAAAGGACCCCTAAATGAATAGTTTACTCACTCAACATGTGACGTAGGGAGTTATTCAGCAAATAAGTCAAAAAGCAGCATTTTACATTAAAGCATTTCTGGAAACTCAGAAACACTAAGACTAATGATTGTTTGTTTCATCGATCCCTAAATACATTATCAAAGTACCAGCTGCTTCAAACAAAGAAAAGTTCCACAGTGAAGCTGATAAATTCTGTATTTTTCTAAACAAATATTCTACTCAGGTTTCTGTAGCATCTGGGAAAAAAAGGAGATAAAACGTAACTTTTAATAGATCTAAGTTAAAAATGGAGGTATACTGTCTGTAGAAACCAGGAAGGAAACAGTTTGTTATTTTTTTACCTCTCATCTTTTTAATTAATTAGAAAAAAAAAAATTCAACTGACCCCAATGCATTTCACTACATGCAAAATGTAGCATACGTGGTTTAGTTATTTGAGTTAGAAACTTAGACTTTGCCTCCTCCCCTGGCTGCCTCTACTAAAACCAGCAAGCATTTGTATTCAAACGTCTTGCACATGCTCAGTAGCACTCTATTTGATCAGATGACTTGGGATTGGTTGCTGCTACTCCCATGGATCACAATTGACTAGAATAGGAGTTCTACTGAGCACGTGCAAGACGTGTACGGCTGTATACTTCCTGAGTAGAGGCAGGAGTTGAATGAGACAGAAAAACACCAATATGGCTGCACATATTTTATTGCAGTTAAATGGACTCGTGTTTATAGTAAAATATCCCCCAAAATGCATTTAACAATAAATTGACCCGAGTATTTCTTTAAGACCTTAGTTTAAAATGCAAAAGAAAGATTCTCAGGTTTCCATGGTCCCTGTTGACACAAAAATATAAACAGTCTAGATGGCTGCTATATTATAAGACATACAGGTGTGACTTGTCCATATAGTATAACAAAAAAGTCACATATGTAGACTTTTATTCTTTTAACATTTTCTGAATTGCCTCTTAAAATGTAGTATATTACAGTAAATGGTTCAGAGCAAAATAGCTTCCCCAATATCTTGGCATATTCTGTACATTGCTATTACGGGATAGCTTTTATATTTTACTAACAGTTTCCATGTCAGATACACAGACAAACTGCACACATTTATAAAGTTAATTTTAGCTATTTTGCCCAGTGAATGTAACAGTCCTGAATATGTAGAAAGTAAAAAAAAAAAAGTTGTACTAAAAATGTATTCAGTATCTAATTTTAAATGCATTTTTAAAGCTCGCACAAACAAACTATGAGAATGAACATGAAAACAACCCACATTAAGGGAGTGTAGGGACACACAGAGGTCACAATTCACACTGGAAAGTTAATAGAATATTACAAGCATTCATAATAATAGTAATAGAAAATACATTATACTGCCCATTCTTAACGCAAATTGTGCTCTATTCATGGCAAATATCACTTAACATCAATTTTTACCTGGAAACCAATTTGAGTTGCCTCAACAGTGACATGTGTATGCACTCGAAAAATCTACATTCTCAGCCAAGATATTTTATACCTATGTGAAATAATGTTGTTATAATAGTTCAATTTATACACGTTATAATGTAGTACAATAGAACAGCTACAGAAATCTTGCCTAAACAAACAATAGAAGCATTTTTAGAAACACTTAACTTGCTCCCAGAGGAAAAATAAATAAGTTTTGCTATGCTGGCAGACACAAATGCTATTGTTTCAAATGTAAGGTGATTTATATTTTCAATTACCTTTGTAGCATTTTATTTATTTATTTATAGCAGAAGGAAGTTTCTTTTTATGATGCAATTTATTTATAAATCCAATCAGTTGTTCTATTGTTGTTGATGAATTGAAGAGAACCACATTTCCATGCATGTGCAGAATTAAAAAAATATATATTTATGGGAATCTTTGGTGAGATTGCATTCAGTTTAATATTTTATCAAAACAAAAAATGCTATAATTACTTTTCTTTTTTTTTTGCTTTTCTGTGACATAACTATTGGTATAGTCCTTCATAGCAATTAGTTAAGTTGTACTTCTTTTCATCAGTTCTTTAAATTAGTTATTAGATTTGTAAAACAATTGTCCTCAATGTTTATTTACTATCGTTTTATATAGATCTTCTTACCAGGGCCATCCTTAACCCAGGAGAAGACAGGGAGCTGCCACAAGCCAATGTTTGTCCCTTAGGCCATGTGTGCCCTTATCCTGTTGTGTGCATACATGTAAGATCACTTTATGAAGGGGGTCATTTTGACCACAGCATCAGAGCAAGTTGGCGGTGGAAGGGATGTCTGGGTTTAGGAGTTGGCGGTGGAAGGGATGTCTGGGCTTAGGAGGGACGGACTAGTCGAAGCTTGCTCAGGATCCAATTATCCATTAAAGTTGACCCTAAACCTTGCTAGAGAACAAGCAACCAGGCACATATTAACCCCTTAATGACAAAGCCCGTACATGTACGGGCTCAAAATGCATTGTTTTCAATGGGCTTTGGGACTGCCCATTGTCCTTAAGGGGTTAACAAGTCGTTCTTGTGTTGTAACAGTATGAGCTAGGAAATGGAAACAACTGCAGCAAGCGAACATGCGACCAGCTACTGAAATCAAATAACATACTATTGTCATCATTAATGAAGAAGACCACATGTTCCCTAAAGGTTACACAGTCCAGATTGTTTAGATGAAGTGGATACTTACAGTAGCACGATAATAATTATCTGTTTTTACCATTTCCTCTTAATTTTTAATTGGCTATGTGAAAAGATTAAAGGAAAACTATTTTGCTGGGGGATTAAGGTATAAACAGAAGATCAGTTGAAAAGCATTAGCGGAATCACTGAAAGAAAATGATAAGCAAACATCATGATATCCCTGATCTAATAAACAAATGGCTTACTTATTTTTGAAATGATTTCTCTATCCTGCGCAATCCCTTTTGTTTACTGGTGTTAATTTCTGGATGTGTAATTCTGCACTGATTGGGAAAATTGTTTCTATAGTAGACAAGATTAATACATTAAAAACAAGAGTAATCCATGCTAATTAGCATCTTTGTTTTTTCTCTTCGGGGTTCTTAAATCCTCCCGCTTTCAATTAATCCTCAAAAGCTGTCCGTAATGTATCTACCGACTGAAATGAATCAGAATAAAAAATGTGTAGGTTTTGAACTACTCACTTCTGTCCATCCATACAATGTTTATAGGGCTATGGGTAAAAAAGAATGTGTAGATAATATTCACTTTCTATGGTTCTATGTAGTATTCCTGATCATTGTAGAGAACGTTTCCCAATTTCGTCTGGATTCATTCATTATTCACCCTCCACTGCATTGTGCTGGTATTTGAATAAATCTTTATTTTTAGAAATCAATGAAAACTAATCACTAATCACTAAAGCTCAGGTCTAGCATGGAAATTGGGACGGAGAATAGTTGCATAGTGCCACAGTCCCTGAATCTTTTGGGTAACCCCAGAAACATAGAAAGAGCTAATGTGTGTTTGAAGATGGGGAAGGACTAGGCAAGAAGGGAGAAATTAGATGAAACACACTGCTGGAGAAAGGTGGTGGAAATAGAAGGAGATAGAGTTATATAGCAATGCCAGCTGTTATTAATGCTATATTCAGTTATTGATCTTGCAGAGTTAAGATGGATTGGTTCTACATAACTAAACTGTAAGTAGCCGACCAAAACACAAACATTTGCCTTGGTTTCATGAGAACCTTTGATTTATGTATTTCAAAGAGCGCAAATCTTTGGGTGGCTCAACAAGCTACATCAGACGAGGAGAACAATATGTTTGGTTAGATCGGTAGTGAACCACCAGTGGTAAACTATCAGCAGCTAGGAGCAAATTCATATACTAGGCTCATGTCCCCATGCTTAAAATAATCAAATGAGTAAAAAGTTTGGAAAGTGCGACATTGGCAGAAAAATTACAAGACTATGAACAAAATGGGTGAAGATTCTTGAAAATCAACAGAGCCTAGGCTAAAATATATTGTATACCGGTGGGAATGGGTCAAGAGAACACAAAAGCTCTATTGCCTTTGGCAACCTAAGGCTGTCTAAACTCTTTGTCTTAGAGATGTAGCAGCACCGAAGCAATTTGCTTTCCTTTCAATAACAATTCAAATGCAGTGCTTATATTTCAAATTGCCTTCTTGATCCCCTGGTTTACAGATCACATTATCTTCATGGTACTGCAAAAGCAATACAGCCATTATCTATTGTCTTTTTAATCTGTTATACATAATCAATATTGTAAAATATAAGCATAAGGCTGACTTAAATTCTAATGACTTACCATAACATATTTTATAAATGTAATTTCTCTTTAAGGTGCTTTAAATTCAGAATATTTAACATTTTTTTCACATCCAAGTCCATGCCATAAACTCTCAGAAACAAATGGCAAATGCAGGTAAAAATAACAATGAATAATTCATAAGCTATCTGTACAGCAAATCAAGATTAAATGTAAGCTTCACAATTCAAAGTAATGGCAGGAAAGTGGTTACAGATCATTTTCAACCTCATGAAAAGAAAGCCGTGTCCTAAACCATAACAATGCATTTCCGTTGAACTGACTCAAAGAGAGGACAGAATTTGTATATTTCTTCATATAAATAATAATAATAATAATAACATACTGCTAGCCCTGTGGTCAGCACAAACCCAAAAGGAAAAGCAATTTATCAAAACTATAAAACATATACCTGAGTAAGAAACTTTGTAGACTTTGTATCCAACTGTTATAAAAAATAATCTAAAGATGGTTTAGTGTATGAGCTGAGCTTTTCAACCAGTTCTTTAAGTCAATAAAATTGTTCCAGTCCCCACCGTGATAAAATTTAACAATAAATGGCATAACAATATAGGAAAGGCATTTAGAAACAAATCAAACTAATCCCCAACTGACACACTGAATCATAATTTTTTTTCTCAGAAATATTATTTTAAATTGCGTTACCAGTGATCAAGCAATTTAGCAATTTCTTTGGTCTTAAAATAAGCATGTCTAAAGAAAAGTAAATTGCTTTACACAATAGTATTGATGTTCGTTTGGATGTTTACAGTAACAGCATGAAAATCGCCTTGCTAGGATTCTTCAACAACAAGCAGTAATATTAAAGTATGTGACCTAGATAAGGTATGATTGGCATAACATGAATATCCAGGATATAATGTGTCCTAAACTAGAAGAATTTGGTACACATCCCTATTTCTCCATTCAAAGAATGATGCGTGTGGTTTATAAAGTTTTTCGCCAACCCTGAAAATTGACAAAAACGGATATTTGTAGCTGAGCATGTAATTAATTGCTATATTCAGACACTTAGTTTAATTAATTAAGGTCTAAGTCTTTATATCAGAGGCAATGGGCCCAATGGTTCTTATCTGCCATCAAATTATATGTTTCTACAATAAAATAATATTTACAAGGATTTTTATATTTTATTCTCAGGCAGATTACCAAAACATGAACTGCTAGGTTCTTTAAAATGTTAGGGGGCTCTAGGTTCTCCCCAGCACGCATGTAATGTCAGCATGCTTCATGACAAAGGAAGGGCTTTGACTGGGCTGGGGGCCCACTAGAAGAGGCTTGCTGAGGGCCTTGTTATTATTAGTGTCAGTGGAAGTAGTGTCAGTGTTTGAAATGGGGATTTATTTATGAAAAAAGAATGCTATATTGTTTGTGCTTCTACTTTCTGCATTGCCTCTTTGGTTTAGAAACATCATGGAGATGAACTGTCAGCTTCAATGTAAAACACGGTTAATCTTCACAAGTGAACAATTTTAGTCATTGTGTCTCTCTATACAAGATAACACAACGGAAAAAGAAAATGACACATATCCAATAAAAAAATATACCTGAACACAAAGAGCCAAAGCTACTAACATACTCATGCTGTGTTACATGTAAAATGTTTATGTGGGATTGTGAGTTTTTGGTATGACAGAAGCTACAAGAACAATGAATAATTAATATACACTCAATTTTCATAATAATGAACAAAAGAGACAAAATACCTTACACAACAATGGAATGTCTATTATAAAATGGTGTACTAAGTGTCAGACATCCCAACCTGCTCAAAGTCATTTCAAGGAGGTGGCTTCACCAGCCACTCTGCCACCACCCCCCAGCCACCAAACATGTATGAACAGGCACCGCCGGTTGTGTGTTGTGTGTCTGTGTGTTAGCGAAAGTGCTAATCTTGAGATGAGGCTTTGGATCTGCCACTGCTATTTGAATTATCCGTTCTTAACAGTTTCAAATGCTGAGAGGTATGCATATGGCGGCACACCATAACTCATGGAAGCGTTGTGTGCCGTTTGCCTTGTTTTCACCAGCATCTGAGATAGGGGAAACCCAAATATCAAATCTCAAAACAGAAGGATAACCTTGAAGAATGTGTTCCTTTTGATCAAAAACCGCATCAAATTTGTGACTGTGGTATCATTGTGTGATAATTGGCATTGTGATATCATACGTAATATGATTGGTATTATATTTTATTTACAGTGCACTAGATGAAGATGAATCTGCACCAATGGTGTTAGTGTTTGTCTATTTACATATCTATCTGTGTCTTGGTTGTACTGTATATATTTACAATATGGGAAGGAGAATAAGACAAAGCATTGCAGAGCATCTTGTTTTTTATTTATTTACTGATACATGTTTATTTTGTGACATATATTCTCATATCATATTTCAACCTTCTCCATGACATGAGATAACATTTGCTGTTCACGTATTTGATACAAAGCCCTGTTCATAAATCTGCCATGTTAGATACTACGTATGGTATAATTATGAGATTTCACAATCTATGATAATTAGCCTTGAAACTCTGCATTTTAAAACATCATTTTTGTAAAATCCTAACATTTTTATAAATAATAATTTCAAACTGAAAGCCGTTATCTCGTGCCAATTATTTTTAGGTGGAATAAATCTTTTTTTTTTTATATGATTTGCTATTGCAATACTACATCACCAACTTTCAAAGTTTTCAAATTGGGTTTTATTTGATAATTTATTTTCTCTTTTTTAATTAAATTTTGATTCATTCCAATTACCAAGCATCCATGCATATTGGCGGGAGTAAGTGATATACAACCAATCTATTTGTAAAAATAATTAAAACATGTAAATATTTTCTATATAAATATTTACATAAACATAATTCTAAGCCTGCTATAACCTGTTATCTCAAACATTGTCTATGTATTAATGGTTTTAATTAAAAATAGGAATAAATGAGCTTTGCTTTTTTATTTGTACTAATGCACAAATACGGCATTAACTAAAAGTAAATTGATATAAACTTTATCTTATTTACCCTTTCTTTGTGACTATCTATCCATCTATCTCTCTACCTATCTGTGTAAAACATTTCATAGAAGATGGAAACGACATTTTTTAAATATATATATAAATATATATATTTTTACACACAGAAACAACATGCAATCAAAGACAAAGAGTAGCTTTCATTTTGATTTTAAGATAAATCCTTGCTAAATCAATTTTACTTCACTCCTTAAATTTCTCACCTTTACAATTCTATTTTCTACAAGCTGCACATTCTAATGCTATAACCTAATGGACATCTATTAGGTCACTAATGATCATGTGACATTGACTGCAACATCAGTCATCAACTGCCATATTTAAAGTGGGAAGTTAATATCCATCATGCCCTAGAGGCAGATCTTTAAGAAAGTGTATATAACTCAACCAAAATCAACTCAATCTATCTTGCATTAATATTGCATTTTCTCCTACATCCTCTATTCCTCGTTTCCCTGGTCTAAAGTTCTGTCTATATAGTAAATGTATGAGTGGGGTCCATTGAATAAGGGTACTATAACAGAAATGCGAATTTCAAAAATCCATCAATAAATAATAAATGTCATTTAAACTTCCTTTCCTTCAAAGGGTTAATTTAATCTTCCATTCCTTTTTTTGCCTATAAATGTATTAATACCCATCAGAAGTATGCCATTTCAATAGTATATTTATAGTGAGAACTGTAGAGTAAGGCTGAAACCCTGATGGAATATGCCACTGATGAACGCTTTGGATTGGAATACATTTCTGTAATCCTTGTGTCGGAAATCTGCTCTATTTGTTTTGCATTATTTTAATTTATTGAATGCAGAAATTGTTTTCCTGTGGAGTCTAAGGATTTCATGCAGATTTCCATTTTACTCAATCCTACAAGTTAAATCATTTTAATGGAAGAAATTTCCTAAAGGTACTTACAGAAGGTCGCATTTAGAAGAAAAAAAAAAGATTTAAATTGAGTGTCTATTGTTGGGTATAATATACTTAAGTAATTTAGCGAATCCTACTAAATATCTCAATAAAGTATATGCATTGCCATGTTCCAAAGAACACAATTAAAATTTCAATGGCTAAACCTGGTACCGTTAAAAAATATCTTAAAACACAGTTTGTGTCCTACACAAAGATCCCCCCCCCCTATTTTTCCAAATGAATATGGTTTTTATGCCTTATTTTTATAAACTGGAGATTAACAAAGATGCAATTTTTGAAATTGTACAACATAAAATATTTGTAAAATGCTTCCATGCCGCTTCCACCCCACGAGGATTGATTTAGCGATATGTAACAAAGTCTGCTACAGAGGTGGAAAGAAGCTACAAACGGCCTGTTTTGGCTAATTTTATTTACCTTTACCAAGCAATTTAAATGAAGACCCAGGGAAAATATCATTTTAAGGCCAGTTAAATAAAATATTACTTGTGAGACTTGCAAATTATGTTGTGGGTCACGGAGAAGAGCCCCCAGAGGACAGGGTGCTCCAACATCTTTAACCCTTTAAGCTGTTTTTTTTTCTTTTTGTACCCTTTGTGACCAGGCTGTTTACACATTTTTGAGGTACACGTGCTTAGCTGTAACTTTCTTATCTCTCGTTTAGTGTCTCATGTCTAGTGTAAGCTGTATATTATGTTATTCAGAACAAGAAGGGCTTTTTTTTAGATATCTTTAGATATTTTTGGTCATATCATCTAATTTCCTACAAAACAATTTAAATATGGTGAATTTTTTTTTAAAAAAACACTTTTTCTCACTTTTATTTGAAAAACATTTTACTTATTTTCCACAACAAATGGAAAAAAAAACCCTGCTAAATAGTTTATAATATTTGTCCTGGGTTTTAGAAATAACCATTTTTTGGCACATTATAGGGCAATAAGTACAAGTAGCGTTTCGATATTTCAAAACCAAAAATCTGTTAATCTTGTCCCCATGTTCCCTATTTGGGACAGCTGGTCAATTCAACCTACCCAATCAAACCATATATTTGTGTAAACTAGACACCCCAGGGTATTTCAGATAATGGTGCTTTAACACTTTCCATGCACTAATTCTATCATCAGCCTTTGTCAAAATTTGGGAAAGTAATTTTGTTGTGTTTTTTTTTTTTACACACATTCGACTTCAGGGATCAATTTATAGCTCCTTGTATATGTCACAGCCAAACACCCTGATATGTGTTCAGCAATATATCCTGAGTAGATGGGTTTGTTGGGTTGTTTGGGGGGGGTAATCTTTAATCGCCTCCTAAGCTCTTTCACATCTTGTGTCCATCCCATATTGATTTTGGTGTTGCTGAATGCGTCAACATAAGGTGTTATGGCAAAATTGTGTAAGCAAAAAAAAAGAGACCTTTGATCTCTTGCAGATTTCACTGGTCTGGGGTCACACTCTGTGTGAGGAAACTTTTTTTCCCTCCTAGGGGAAGCAGGAACCTGGGTGGGAAAAGAGAGTTTCCTTGCATAGTGTGTGAGCTTCACAGCAGTAAGCAGGGGGCCCTCATTAGGCATCCATCGGGCCACATCGGGAGACATCTGCTCTGCCGGCCCCTGGCACATCGGGACCCCCCTAACAAGTGGCACCCAGGGCAGACCCCCTTAGGTACATTACTGCAAAGGGCCTTAATCCACCAACATTTGGGACTTCATGAAACGATCTAGGAGGGATCTGGACTGTTTGGGAGAGTGGCAAATCCTGGTAGTTGGGTACTGTTTATTATAATGTAAGATTTTATTACATATATTCAATGCTCTTATTGATTTAAAATCTGTTTAAATATGATATCCATGATTGCCCCCACCCAACTCCTTACCCAGTTTGCTCCCACTAAAGGCTTTTTGGGACTAGCACTGGCACTATATGAAAGCTGACGCCCTTGGCATGAAGAAGAGGTAGATCTCTATGCAGCCTTCCTTGATAGGTTCCCACAAATGTGTGTATATTAATATATATACACACACACTTATATAAAGATTATATGACATACATGTCCAGCTGATATTTTATGCAATATGGATGCACCCAGCATGCTAAATGAGATTTTGAAAGCTGAAAAAAGCTATTTTCTATATTCTTTATAACATGTCATGTTGTTGTTCATCTGAGGTTGTATTTAACTAATTTTTTTAATTTACATTTTATTTTATTATATTATCTTAGAAAAGTTACGGTACTCAGAAAATTGCAAGGGGAATACAATACAGCAAATTGCAAGTTACAGCAAATATAGGCAGAGATCTGGAGAATACAGCAGTTTGATTACAAGCCATAACTCTTTGAATCCCCATATGTCTTGAAGCAGAAGGTACTCAAGGTAGGAAGATAGCAAAAAAGGGGCGGGAGAGGGGCGGGGGGAGGTATGAAGGATGAGTGAGTGGCAGATTGGCCAACCGTCTGAATGTATATATATAAATATATATATATATATATGTATACTCTTGCGTTTCCAAATAGAGCCAGACCATTGGGAAAAAAGAGCAGAGAGAAAAAAGAAAGAAGGGGGAAGGAGGGGGAAGCTTAGTACCTATGGTGCTTTGAGACCTGAGAAACATATGAAGTAGCCCTGGCTGTGGGGTAAAAGAGAGATGAATACGTAGTATGGCTTCAAGGAAGCTGAAGACCTTCTTCCAGACCTTGAGAATTGGGGGACCAGACATGTAACTTCGTACCTTTGTTGTGACAGCCCTTCCAACAAAGGCGTGAACAAGTGTTAAATATGTCTGATAATCTCTTAGGTGTGAGGTACCACCGACCAATTATTTTTTTCTTTAGTTCAATGTGGTTCGTGCAGTGCGAGACTCCTCATAGCTTCCTCAGCCTCTTACCACGATTCAAGTGGAAATGTACATTGCAATTCTTTTTCCAAAGTTAGCATATGAGGCAGTTTGTTTTCACAGGGATGGGATAAAAGAGATGTGTAACATACAGAGATCATGACTTGATGTAACAAAGTTTAACTATGGTATTAGTGTAAAACGAATGTCTAAGTGGGTGACTTGGTCTGTAGTAAGTGTCAAATATTTATAAATATCTGCCGATGGGATAGAAAACAGAGCCCGTAAATCAGAAAGTGACCCACATGAAAGTTTGATATCAGCAGTTCTAGAGAATTTAGTGGCTTTAGTGATATCTAATGTATAATATTTAAAATTATATATAAAAAGTGGGGGCTGTTCGCCATTAGTGAAACCTCTTTAATCTAGCGTGTGGAACCCTTGGACTCTGTACAATGCTATGTATGTATCTTAATCTTTTAATGCAAAAAAAATAAGGTATGGGACATTGCCTCATCTCCATTATATTCAAACAATATAGTAAAGGTAAAGCTGGATTACACAACATTAACAATACACTACATTCCATTAAAGATTTAGCAATGCTAAAAATATAATTGTCAACTCATGAGATATATTTCTACCTCTCTATATGCATTAAATCCTCTGAATAATAGCTACATTTCTACTTAATTACACAGAATGATATATTGATGTAGACACAGTAAAATATACATGTTTTAAATATATAAATGCTCAATTACTCAATGAGGGGAGCCTAGCATGATAGCCTGACAATGCATTTGACTACCCCATTCCAGCCGTGGGGTGCAGAATGAGGCTTCACCCAGTTATAAAACTGGGATGATTCCTAATTTTCCTTTTACTATAATTAAACAAGCATATCTTCAGTATTATTTATTGGTACCAAGTGAGAAGTATTATGAACTGCGATGTTGGGTTTCATGTATGAGAATGTCTTCTAGAACAGTTGCAATATGATGGTCCTCAATTATTTTGAGGATCACAGGTAATACAAGTATTTTCGATAGCATTCCTATATTAATTTAAGGGATTAATAGTTTGCTTCTCCAGTTTATTTACAGAATCAGCTGTGTTAATTAAAGAATTTAGCATGATCAATTCACTTTGGAAGGTGTTTCAGCATCAACAATGAAAAAAAAACAAATTCATGATACTGAATGCCACACTTTTTATTCATGGTTTTATTCAATGATTTTACAAGTTATTAAAATGTACCAATTTTGAGAACATCACTATTACAAGAAAATTTGCAAAAAGCGGGCTTGTAAACACACTTCATAGCTAAAGTAGAGGTTGCCAAGCAACAACATAGAGACATGAAAAAATGTATTGAACGATTTAAGGGTTAAAAACGGCTAATACTTAACTAATGGAAAGTTATTTATTTAGTGTAGAAATAAACAAACCTTTAAGTGAAAATAAAAAAGATTCTGTGTATATAGCAATCATAAGCTAAACATGGACAAAATGTCAAGTAATGTTACAGCTTATTGTTGTATGTCCTTAGACAAATCCCGTATATGGTTAACCTTAAGTATCATTTCAGCTTAATATGTTTGTTGATGATACATAGGTAGATAGATTTATTTAGTATTATTATTATTATTATTATTACTATGACTACTATATTCATTGCCATTGGCAGTGATCTGCTTAGTGTGTGCTCTGTGTTGCCAATGTTTGACTCAGGGAAGGAGGCTCCAGAAGCTACAAACTATTCTAATTTATAGCACAACAATTACAGCCAAATTAACAGCTCGTTAAGACTATTTAAATAAACAGTGCAAAGCTGTGGGACAATGCCTCAACGTTTTCACCACAGGGAAGCAATTATACTTACATTAGTGGATAAGGATGAATAATTAAGAAAACGCTGCATTAGAACACCCAATAGCTCAGCATGGTTTATATGCAAAGGAACTACTATATCCTCATTGTATGGATCATCTGTCTATATGGACACAGCACACAACGGATTCATTGTTATAAAGTAAAAATATGCTTAGGGTTTCACATTAGACATATAACTTATAATGTCTACTGCCCAGCAGACATGTGGGAATGGGTTAAACAGAAACAAAAGATAAGCATTAACCTGAGATCACCCTAAAAATTGGTGTAATCTTAGATATAAACTAATACAGCCCTGATGAGGCTGTTGTGCAGGATGATGAAACATGTGCTGGTCCCTGTCCTGACTGCTTACATTTATTATCCCCGTCGGAGGGTGCATTTTCCTGTAAAACTTGCTGATCGATTATCGAGGATCTCCTTTAGAACCTTGCCCTTTAGTGGGTTGGTACATATATATATATATATACATATATATATATATATTATTTTTTTTCACATGTTTCTATACAGCAAGTAGCGATGATTTGTCTTCTTTGATTAAGCAAACATGATTTATTGTTTTTTGAATACCACACAATCTTTTTTTTTTAGATATTTATTAATAGAGGTTACGTTTTAGGATTCCGTCTATTCTCAGTGAGGCAATCTTGTTGGGTCAACCCTGTTTTGGGTTCCTGTTTTGGGTTAACACTGTATTAACCCCTTCTAAAAAAACAAACAAAAAAAAAAAACAAAGAATGTACACGAATATTCGCCAGGCCCGAACACAGGAACGGGCACATATTCGTGGAATACAAAGATTTTTTTCCCCACGAAGACGAACACGAAGAGTTGGCTGGTGCCCAAGTCTAATCTTTACATGGTTGGACAATGCACACCATTTTCTGATGACCTGTTTATTTATAGAATTGTACCAAAAACAAGCAGCATGAAGGGTACTTTTCAGTAAGAACAATAAAGACATGGAATTCAGTAACTGGAAGTTCTGCTTTCAAATTCAAATTAAAACATGGACTGAATAAGTTTTCGCAAAGAAAAATACACAAGGACATAACAGTAAATAAAGAAATTGTTATTTTTAGCTTGTTTACCCAGTGACAAATCATCGAGTCAGGAAGAATTTGTTTCCCTTTTTTGAGGTAAAATCGGAACTCACTTGCATGTGTATTTTGTTTGCCTTCTTCTTGATCAGAGTGGGACTTGATTGACTTTTTGGAACCTAAATTACTATTTTACTATGTTACTATGTTATACAGATGTTAAACAAAATGGGATGAATTAAGAAAAAAATATGATTGTCAGTGTCCAATTAAATCAGGACCAAAGTGTACACAGCGGGTCGTGAAATAAAAAACATTATAGATAACACTGCTGAACGAGAAGTAGACATAGTGATTTAAATCTTCAATAGACATTTTTTAAAGTTACAATTTCACATTTACATTATTATTCATGACTGGAATGTAGTATTGAGAAATCATTTGTTACTTGTTCTTGTGACAACCACCAGTATGAATGACATTTCCATTATATAAATACATAAAAATTGAAACTAGGAAAATCTTGATGTAAGATAAATGTAAAAACACCTTGCACATGTGACAGACAAGTCACTAAGCAGCCTAACTTAAAGTTAGCAATGAGAAATTGCGATTAGTAAAATAAAAGACAGTTGTCACATGAACCATTAACTGTCTGTAAAGCTACCTCCCAAGCTGTTAATCACCAAACCCCTATGAGCTTTCCTACAAATCTTCAGGATATGTACTTCAGTTATTGAATTCTTTTTGTGTAAATTACATGCCAATTCAAGTTTAGAGGTACCTTTAAGTTACATGTAGAGGGGTGAATGAGCCAATGTTAAAGAAAGGTATATGCAACCTATTCATGTGATCAGGATGAACTTGCATCCACCACTTAGGAAGGGGAGGGGTGAGGGCACAGGAATAAGAGAAAAACAAGGAAACCTCAGGTCCTCCCACCAAGGGAGTATATCTAGACAATAATCTGCTAACCTAATCTGCCATTGTAAAATCAGGGGAGTTGCTATCGTGCCATGTCCACCAGCACATGGTGAACTCTCGTCAAATGTTGACGAAAGTCCAACCCAGGATCCATGTTGTTAATTTGACTTGGTGTTCTGTACCACATCCCCACACCTGAGACCCTTATTGAGACAGGGAGTCCCAAGTAATCCATGTGTCCACCATCTATCTCAGGTTCAAAATCTGAGTTTTCCCGCCATGGGCAACAAATGGAATGCAAAAGAAGAGAAGACATTACCAACTCCCTTAGACCTCCAAACTCCCATAGAAGCTCGTACAAATGAATTAGTACACATAGACATTTTAAATACACGAGGATGGAGTCACAGACAGTTTTAGAAGGGGACAAGGGGTCATGAACTGCTCCATCACTATTCACCATTTATGTGGAGGATATCACCAGTTATTGAATTAATTACTAGAAAAGAAACAGAGAATTGGTTGGATCTGAACTCACATCAGTATTTGAATGTACATTTACATGTGATTCTCACCCATGCAATATGGCATTTGTAGATTTACTAATAATGGCAGTAACATATTTTAAAATAAAGGGTACTGGATGACAATAGTGCCAGATGAAGGCACTCTTAAAAATGTCATTCACTGTTACATTGTACACTGTATCAAGTAATTTGCTTAATGCATGTACCCCCCCTCCCAGCTTCAAGGTTTGCTGGAGGGATGCAGGCTATACTTACCTATAACCAGCACCAGGGGTGAAAGTGATTAGTATCATGGAGAGGGAACAGAGTAATCATTCTTCCCACATGATATGTAGTTTCTACAGTGACAGAAACCAGCATAAAAGCTTGTGGGGAAAAGACATGGAATATTATTGGAGTATAAACCTCTCCCAAGCATTGCTTTGCTCTATACTTGACTTTTCAATTTTCAGCTTTCATTAATTGGGTTCTTTGATTAATATATCACATGCTACCATTTTACAAACAACGTCTTTATTGCTGTGCTCAAAACAATTACCTTAATACTGCCCCTTAATCCATACCATGTGTAAACCGCATTATCTATGTGTGGTTAATGAATGTCATAAGGGCAGGGGACTCAGTCATTCAGTGCAAGAATTAAAACAGAAATACAATAAAGGCTAGCAGATAATAAAGATACAATATACTCTGAGCGACAAGCTCGTCTGTTGACTTCCTTGCTCTTGTTATTGAAACCACAATTACAAACAATTACTTTTTCAGTGCCACCACTACAATGCTTGTCATGGGCTGACAGGTCCTTCAATTATGGTAATCAATAAGCACAAAAAGATAAGAAACATTCCCCGCTGATACATTTTAGCTGTCTTTATTAATGTCACAGGGCAAATGACTAACTTAAAACTTTTAATGATCTGATGATTATTTTAAATATGCCGTTGGTTATGTCACCAAGACAATTGTCTTAGTCCAGAGAATTAGCTGTTTTACTTAAAAAATACTTCAATCTCTTAAGCAACCAGAATGAAGACGTATTTTATATTAACATGACACATTGATTATAGTTACAAATTCTAGTTTTATCCAAGGACACAGAACATAATGGACACACCAGCCTATTCTCTGATGAAAATCAGCAGAACAAAAATGAAGCTGATGGCATTAAAACATTAGGACATGATTTATTAAGAGAATGATTGTACTACATAAATATTCTGAATTACTATGTGGGTAAAGTGGATTTATTTATTAAGTTATGATAGTCTTTCATAATTTCATGCATTTTTGTATTATGCTAAGTTCATGGTACTATACTTTATCAAAGAAACCAGAATTCAATTTAGTATCATTCAAGATATTAACGGTTTTAATATTTTTGGTATCTAGATATTGGGATCTACTAAACAAGGGGTGTATCTGAGATGGAAATTTAAGAAGATGGATGCTACATCATGGTCATAGGCTTCCACATGTTCCTGCTTCAGAATACCAAATTCTGAGAATGGCCAAGTAACTAGAAATAACTGCTTTGTTCTCCTACAAAGCTGATATAGGGCACTTGGAAACAAGAAGCATCTTCAACTTCTTAAGTGGACTATTTGCCCTGAAACTATTCCTCTGGTTTCATGGTTGAATATTTGTAGAGGGTATGTCGCCTGCTTTATTATTAGACTTGGTTTTGGTCCCACCTTGAGATTTCTTCTGTACCTGTGGTCACAAGAGCAAACCATAAAAGCTGCTAAATGATCTTATATAATAAAGATTTATTTCACTGAGAGGTAGATGAGTGGAACGGCCTCCAAGCCGCATGGTTCTTTTCTGCAAAGTCTCTTTCTATGTTTAAGATAAAATTTAAAACCATTACACGTAAAAGTACATTCAATGAACATTTTAATCATGTTAATGATTTCCCCTTCCTATGTCATATTAGCAATCACTGCATTATATAAATTAAACAGCGGTACTAAGCCTGAAATATTTAACCCTCTAAGTGAATCCAGAGAAACGTCTTTTTTGTTCAATATATCCTATCTCAGCTTTAACTATTATTAATATTAAACACTAGTCATAATTGTCTGCATTATAATTAGGGTATTAGGTTCCAATGATATTGATTGGATGGTTACAGTTGTTTTGTTGGAAGTGTTCTAGTTATTATAACCCAGGTTAAGCTTTGACAAAGCAATCCAATATGATCAGAGGAATGGGGATGCTGCCATGTTGTGCTTCAGGGAGTGTTAGCTACAAATTTCAGCACTGCTGATTCTAAATAAATGAGAAAAATGAATGTGTGCATAATTGTCCCACAATCATGCTCTGGTAGGTGATTTCATGTTTATTTATCTTCACAGCCGAGGGGATGTTTTATAGGTTGTAATTCCACATGGTTTATTCAGAGTGGTTTGCATAATAGCTCTTTATGTTTTGAGTTGGAGCTATAAAATATCTTTAATTAAAGAATGCGTATAGTAAATTTCCAATGTTTGTTTTTTATGTTTAAACACACAAAAAAAGGGTAATATATCTTTTTTCATCATTTCTTTAATATTGTCCCTTTTGCTTTCTTGTACTACCAATATGACATTGACTGTAGACAGAGAGAATCATCTTTAGTTATTCAGTAAGGAATACCGAAGACCCCTTTTAAATTCAAGTATCTCCTGTCCACATTTATTTAATAATAGCAAGACCACAAATGGCCATTATGGTAATATTGTAAAATGTCTAATTTAATATTAACTTTTTTTCTTAATTTAAGAGCACTTAGAGAGTTCACATTACCAACAACATACCAAATATGACCTTTACATTTAGTACATTTAGCTATTTAGTTCTAAATTTAGCATGCACCTTATACATGAGTCTATTATGAGATACTAGCGTATACGCTAATATACACTATTATAAAAATGATTGCATTTTTTTCTCCCACTCTATTTCTCTTTTCACCTTTCCTTTCTACTCTCTTTCTATTTTCTTGTCCTCTCTGCCTCCCTTTTTCCTTTCACTATTTAGCCTCAACAAACCCAGGTTTCAGCAGTGCAGGGCCTCAGGAACATTCAACCAGCAGGAAGCAATAATGGAGAGCTGAGTAAAAGGACTGGAGAATTCAGCGTAGTCAGGCAAGCTAAGATTGAACATGAATAATCAGGAAAAGCTGAGTTCAAAAACAAGCTGAGATCAAGGTTACCAGCAGGCAGAGCGGTCAGAAGCAAGCCAGACGTCAATACACAGAAAATTCTATAATGAATCACCAAAGTCTAGAGAAACTGGGCAGAGAACCGCTGCCTGTAGCAGGCAGACATTTTCGATTGGGCTCTGGAAAGATGGTGCCGCGGACTTCCGTGTCTGTCATCTGGAGGTTCTGCGAGGAGTCTCTCCGATGGCTACAGCAGTGAAAGAAACTGCAGCCATCTGTGCAGGTATGTCCAAGGTGACACACTATCACTCTTTCTTGTTTCTCATCCTTCATCTTCTCCTCCATCAGAAAATGTTATGACCCTTCAAGTTGCTCAGTCCAGCTTGCCTGCATTGGCTAAACAGGAAAGTTTATTGCCAAAGTCAACTGGCAATTGAAGTAAAATGGGCTCCAATTCAAAAAACTTTCACCTCCATTGGTACATGCATGTTGACACAGACCTGCCTAAGCTCAATTAGACTGACACACAAAACAATCATCTTGACTGTTGGCTCACCTGGCAAACTCACTGGTGAAGTTGACCAACAATCAAGTTCTCATCTACAGTAACACAAAAGCTGACTCATCTTGGTAGCATTGGAAATTGTCTATCTGTGAATTAGAAGTTGTTTGTTTTGCCAAGTGCTTCTGAGTGCTTTCATGTTGTCTATCAATACGCTTCTGTATCTCAGCTAAGAACTCATACCATGGTGAACAGAATGCCCAGTTCAGAACATAAAATGTATTTTTTTAAAATAACCTGTGATTTTCTTATTCAGTATTTAGTAGACATATTTTTTTGCCTACCACTCTTATTTGTGGAAATTTCACACAGAGAGAGAAAATTGTCTTCTGATGGCATAAATTATTATAATTTATGGTTTGTCATTGAGTCCGCAGACTAAATAATTCATTATATTAACTCAGTATATAAACTGTATGATGTGCTAGCCCTTACCCATATTAGTGATATAAAGGCTGAATATTTTGTTCCTCTATCATTTTTCTATACAGGTATTCATTTTTATCTTCCCTTTTAGAGATGGAGCTCAGTTAAAGGTCAGAAATTCAGATAAAGAATAAATGGAGTGAGACTCTCCTTGTGCACAAACTGTCAAACTCCTTGAAGCCGCTTAAATCATACTAAAACGAGCTATGTCTCCTAAACCCCTTCCTTACTGAATCTAGAAGAACTTGACAAGATTGAAGACTTTTTGAATACTGTTTAAATGACCTATGCACACGATTTTGGTCATTTGTTTTATACAAGAATATATTGCTATATTGATCACAGAGACGATAACACAATTGAAGTGATACATTGTAGTGGCCCAGTGTCCACAGAGTAAAATATGTAGTTACATACACTTTTACAGTCTCATAACCCTTGAAGACGGAGTGTTGGTAATATAATTACGGCTAATAAGCTACCACATTTCTACAATATCGGTGGAATTTTTTAAAGGAAAAATAGAGGGAATGTTTGCGACACAAATGGCAGAAATTGCTCAAGTAGAGAGGTTAAATCTCCTCAGTCTCTTAGCAAGATATATATATATATATATATGTGTGTGTTATGTCATCTAAAATAAATATAGGCCTGGGTCTCATCAATTGGGTGTATTCACTAAAGTAAGAGCCCTTGCAGGAGGCCCCCTGCTTACCCTGTCACTTGACAGGGTCAGCTGGGGGTTTCTAGATGCAGTATTAACCCCTTTAATCCCAGGGGTTTTTGGTACCTCAGAGAAATTTTGCCATTTTTGCGGTATGTCGGTTTAGCGATTATTCTCCTTTCCTGTGAATAGTGTAACCATGTAAACTATATATTGTTTTTTTCAAGGAGAGATAGAGATTTTTTTTGATACCATAGTTGGATGATTAGCTGAAAATTTAGAATGAGAAATTTAGTAAAAACTAGTGAAAATTAGAAAAAACACCTAATTTTTTTACATTTTCCCTCTGAATCCTCACAAGATTAGGTAAAGTGATGGAAAATTCCCTCCAAATTTATCAATTCAGGTGTCCTGATTGCAGAAATACCTAATTTACATAGATTTTCCATACTTTCCCAGCACCAGGGAGCATACTGTAAGGTGTACATTTTTTGTAGAATTTTTATGCCTATGGCTTAACGGGTTTGGGGGTTGTGAACGTGGGCAGGAGGGTTATACTGGGTAGATGTTATGCTAGGGCAATGGGATGTAAGATTTTAATTTTTTTTTATCATTATCTTTTTTTATATATATTTTTTAATTTTTAATTTTTTACATTTTTTTTTTTTTATATATATATTTTTTTCAATGGTTAGAGGTCCTCTTAGGGACCTCTTGAACATGTTATTAATGCCAGTGATGTCACAATGACATCACTTTGCTCAATTTATTATTTTTATTATTATTTATAATTATTATTTTAATGATTTTTTATTATTATTTTTTAAATGAATAACAGTTTTTTTTTTGTTTAGTTTTTTCTCCTTCTCTGTTTCAGGACGGGGGGGGGGTGAGAGACATGGTTTCTCACTCTCCTCCCAGCGATCCCCCTGCACGAATCACACTGTGATCTCTATGCAGGTCCTCACAGAGGTGCATAGAGATCGCAGCGTCTGTGCCTCATCAGAGGACAGGATATCCCTTGCAGGAAGGGAATGCCCGATTGCGCAATCGGCATTTAAAAATGTAACAGCTTTCCGGCTTTCATGAAGCACCAACAAAGAGCAAAACAACTAAAATTTAACTTTTATTGGTGAAATAAAATAACAACAAAACAACATAATATCCAGATGTAGCTATGGGACTATAATTATGTCAAAAAGCCTACAGAACTAGATGAAAACGAAACTAGGTTTATTTTGTAAAACTCCGTTTTTTGATGTTTAATTTTTACATTGAGGTTATCGCCTTCCAGGGATTCCAGAAACTGTAATTTGTCTTTTTGGTATAGAGTATAGAGTGACTAAATATGTAAGGGCCGGGTGGTCTGCATTTAATACACTTTTTGTTAATTTAATGTGACAGTTTGAGGTGATTTGTGCAGATGAGATTAGATATTAATTTTAGCATTCCTTAATGCAAACCGGCCTTGTCCAGCCAGCAACATAATCTCATTACATAAATAGCTAGGATTTAATGTTTCCTGCTGTGAAGCAAGATGCTCTCAAATACAAATTCCTTTTATTACACATTACACTGTTAATGACTTAAATCGAACTAGTTGTGTCAAAATTATATTTTGCTTGTTTTTTTTTTTTTAATTATAATACAAAGCTGTATTTGTTAGTATACCAGTATTAATATAATAAAGATCAACAGTTGTTCACTTTAAACTCAACATGTAAAGCAATAAAATGGCACAGTTGAACTTGCAGTTTATAATCGTTTGGAAAACCAACCATTAAGTATTGAAAAAACTATATTTGTTAGCTAGAGAATGGTTTAGACCATACCTGGGAACTTGGGAGTGGCTTCGTAAGGGAATGGGTAGAGCCACATGAGGGGTAGGACTAGCCGTGTGGGAGAGGAATTGGATGGGAAGTGGGCATAGCCAAACATTGCCACGCTTTTTTTGCTTTTCTTGCTGTTATACTTTCATTCACTTTCTCTTATGCTCACACTGTCTGTCAGTGTTTCTCTTCTCCACCGACCACTTCCGTGTCCTTTCTCCTTTCCCACATCTCCGTTTTTTCACGTCTCTTCTTCTTCAGTCTCCTTTCTTTGTTCACTTCTCTTGTATCTTCCTTATTGGTCTGCCTCTTCGTGAACCAGGCCTCCCAAAGCACTCCCGCAAAAGGGCTGAGCCTCCAGGCACACCCTCTCATTTGACTAGAAGGACAGGGGAGAGGCTGTCTCCATGGCTCCACCCTTTTGGGGAAGCAGAATAATAAATACAGGTTGCCAGATAAAAAGTCTTTCATCATAAATCTGTTGGCATTTATCTGGCCTCTCGGAGTACTTCTGCAAAAGGGAAGCGAACAAAGAAAGAAGACACAGGGAGAAGCAGATGAAGAAAGAATACAGAAGGACAAGAAGATGCAAGAAATAAAACAGATCTGCAGGATAGGAGATGGGGATAGCAAAAGCGGTCTACTGAGAAAGCAGGGATACAATGAGAGAAAGTGTGACAGAGTTAACAAGAGCATGAAAAAGCATAACAGTGTGTGAGAAAGCATGAGAGTGAGAGAGTGTGAGTGAGGGTGAACGGCTAGCCCTAAGCTTAGTCAGCTTGTGGTAGGATTTAACCAATAAGGTGCCTTACAGCCAATATTCTGATCCATATAACTTAACCAATTAAGTGTAAATTGTTATGTTTCTCTCTAAAAACCAAATGTCTAAATTTATGCTTATTATGATAGAAACTCTAGAAAAGCCGTTTTTATCTAAAATATATAGTGATACTTTCCTATTTAATAATACATAAGATTGCATTTATAGAGAGCCAGAAGATTCTGTAGCTCCATTACAGCAGAGGAGTGAACATTAACAATAACATTAAAATGGACAACATCCAAAATTAACAAAAACATGGACACACATTAAGATATACCGGTACAGAAAAGTCTACCGGTGTGACATGTTCTTATGAGCGAACAGTCAATCAGGAGGTTTAAAGGAATGAGATTGAATTTGAGGAACTGCTTGGTTGGGGATGATTTGAGTGTTAGAATAAGTGGAAGAAAGTCTGACAGAATTAAGTAAGGAGTTCCAGAGAAAAGGTACAGCACAGGTAAAATGTTGGACAAAGTGGGCAAAGGGAAGAAGTACACGAAAAAAATATATTTCTAAGCACATTCACAAGCAAATGTTATTTTGCATAAAGCATTTAACTATTTTTGCTGATCTCCTTTCAACTATTCAGCAAGTTTACTAGAGAAACTAGGTCATAAGGTACAACTTTACCAACTCAAGGTTCAGATTTAACAAAAAAATATATTGCGCTTATTGTAAGATAATGCTCTTAAAAAATACACTGGATACAGTGAATCAACCACTTGACATTAGGTTCAATGAAAATCTATAAAGTTGTCAAAAGAAAAGTAGTTAGCATTTTTTATTTGTGTTTTATTTATATAACCCCAAACAGAAAATGCATACATTCTAAAGGAGGTAATGAAATATCTTTATATACCATCAAGTCATGGTTCCAGCAGCTCCATATCCAGTGATTCTTATGAGAGAGGTTAGGTAGAGAACTCCTGTTTTATTTAAATGCACTTTTTTTTTTTTTTAATTACTACTTTTTATTTCTCTACATGTTTAATTTTTTTTAAAATTCCACTCCATATTTTATAGTCAAAGTAAATTGACATCAGAATATTTGCCAGAATGGCACAAATCATATCATACATCAAAATTGGAGACGGAATCAACGTGTATATACATTACAGACAGAGTCCTATGGCATATAAGCGGCCAAGATATTGACCAGAGAGGTTGTAGTTGAAAGTCAACCAACTTTGATTAACATGGAGATGATTAACATCTCCATGTTAGGATCGATTGCAAATGATATTTGATTAAGTAAAGTTTCTTCACCATGATTTTCTCCTTTTATTTCATCACATGAATTGAAGATTTTTTTATCACTTTAACAATAAGAAGTTTCTTAAAGGGAAAGTATTGCCCTTTTTTTAAGTATACGCAACACCAGGGTAACTTGTTACCTCTGCATATAACTACTTGATCTGAGCACGAAGTGAGCCTTTTTTTGATTGTTAGCAGCTCCAAACATATTCTTTAAGTGGATATAGAAGACACATAAGGGTGTTCATCACTTAAATTATGCTAGGTCCATTTGTTTTGCTTAATATTAAAAAGTATAACTATCTTCATAGTTGTATCCAAAGACACAACAATTAATTAAATAAATTGCAACAGAACCATGGGAATGCAATTTCGACGTCCCCACTCCCAACTTATTCTCCTCGCACCCTATTCAGATCTAAGCTATCTGGGGCTAGCCCAGTACTTCTAGGTAGTGAGTCCCGCGACTCTCTAAGCCACTCCAAAGAGAGAGGGCTCCGGGTATCCTGAGCCTGGAAGTTCCCACATAGCGTCATATACTTTGCAACTATAAATGTCCAGCTTAACAAACACATATAAGTATATTATTTAACAGATTTGGGGATTTTAAGGATATGTGATGTAAACTAGTATCAGTAAATAATAGACTCATGTTGCCATTTTTTCTTAAGAAAAATAGAAGGTAGATGAAAATACAACAAAAATATAGCTTATGTAGGTATAAAATATGATGCCATGCACCTTTAAACAATTATTGTGCATGTGTGCGAATAAGTGTCCAACACAATTATACGATTAATTTCAAGAAAACTGTTAACTTTATAATGTATAATTCACAGCCCATTAGTAGAGAAGACACAAGACAAAATCTACATCAGGAACGACTGCTCAAATATGCACAATTACCAAGTATTCAGAATTCATTTTGTAAGAATAAAAACATGTCACATTTAATTTATCAGATGCTACTTTTCATCATACTTTTTCTATTGTTCAATGTCCTGAAAACGTATAATGCATTGGCAAGTACATTACAATGTGAGGCAAAATAAAAGCTAACCACATTCATTATTATAAGTTATTATCAGAAATTCTCCACAAAACTGTAGGAAAAAATGAGCAGAATGTAAAATAGCCTAGTTAACTATACAAAAACAACCATAACAATACCCCAAAAGATATGTAAGAATAATTACAGGTTTTCTATGGGGTTCAAGTCAGGTGACTAGAATGGCCATTGGTCAGAAAACCATTTTGTGTCGATTCTGATGTTTTGGATCTGATGCAAGATCGAACCAAAGCCGATTTTTAGCTTTTTAGCAGAGTGAGTCAAGTGTTCATTTAATATCTATTGCTATCTGATAAAGTCTATGGTACCACGTATCCTAAAAAATGACCAGATCCTCTGGCAGAAAAATAGCCCCAAAACATTAAAGAGCCACCACCATATTTGAACATGGGCATGGGGGACTTTTCTATATGGCTACCTCTCTGTATGCGCCAAACCCACTGCTGTTGTTTATTGCCAAAAATGTTTATTTTGGTTTCATCTGACCATAGAACCCGATCCCCTTTGAAGATCCAGTGACATCTGGCAAACTGAAGTTAAGTTGGTTGTTTGCTTTATTCTTAAAATCCTTGGAGATTTTTTGGCTTCTCGAATCATCCATTTCACGTTGCGTTGAGACAATGTAGACACGTCCTCTTCCAGGTTTATAAATAACATTTCCAGTTTACCGGAATTTCTTAATTATTACCCTGGTGGTGGAAATGGGCAATTTCAATGCTTTTGTTATTTTCTTGTAGCCACTTCCCACTTTGTGAAGCTCAACAACCTGTTTGCCACACATCACAGCTATATTCCTTGGTCTTTCCCATTGTGATGAATGACTAAGGGAACTCAGCCTATCTCTTACATAATATTTATACCCATGTGAAACAGAAAGTCATGGTTGAACAATGTCATGTTCCTAGTCACTCAGGTGTACTAAAAAGTTAAAATATCAATGGGAATATACTTTAAATATATTTTTCTCATATGAATTCATAGGGGTGACCATTATTGTGCCACACAAATATTTCATTTTTTTTTTATATAAAACTGTGTTGTGTTTGCAATTGTTGGCTATCCGTAAGAGCAGGATATTTTTGTGTATTTTCTGAAGAAAAGACAAGACAATTGTTCACAGTATTACCAAAGGTGCCAATATTGGTGGAATTCACTGTATGTGTTAATGTGATTATCAATCATATACATAGACAATTTTAATATTACCAAGAAATATACTCAATAGGCTATTCCAGTGAGGGTACCTAAACAGTATGTGTGTGTGTGTGTGTGTTTGTGTGTGTGTGTGTGTGTGTGTTTGTGTGTGTACAGACATAGTAATGACATCAGTATGTAAGTTCTTTCAAACAAACTTTTAATATAATATTCCAATGAGTATGATGTTTCATAATCCAATGCATTACAATTGTTATAAAAGCCTAATTATTTCCTTGAAGAAAGCATTATGGCAAATGTTATTGAAGGTTTAGTACTGTTTTGTATAAATATAAGTAGTGTACATGTAAAGAATGCTGTTCATTACACAGGAATCAATATGAGCTGAATCGTAAGAAGTTAATAGGCAGAATAGAACTGCATGTAAGTACTAAAGGTTTAAGTACATTTATGGAATTATAAAGGTTGCTACGGCAATTAGCTGTAGTAAACTGAATAATAAAAATGTATTAAATGAGGGAGATGTAACAATGTAAAGGGTATTAAAAGGTTATCTTGTGAAGTTAGGATTTGATGCATGGTAGAAAAATACTTAGAATTTAGAAATCATCTTCTGTTCACAGACCAGATAAACTAGTTAAAACTAGAGATTCTCTGGAATATCTTTTTTTGTGCTTTTCCTCATCCCATTCCCTCTAGATTGTAAGCTTGCGAGCAGGGCTCTCTCCACCTAATGTATCGGATTGTCTTAGTCTGTCAATTCTAGTCTAGTCATACCCCTTGGATATATGTTTTGTAAAAAGCGCTACATAAATTGTCGGCACTATATAAATAAAATATATTTTTATTATTATTATTATTAATAATAAGCATCAAAGGCCATACTTGTAGGAACTGTAGAATCCCCCATATGCCCCTTTCCTCACCCTCCAGCGGTTTTCTATGCAGATAATGTGTTCAGACAGACACATCTCCTGACACATCATGTACCTACTGCCAGTCATCTACCGAGCTGGTACAGCGACCTCACCTGGTGCGGTGAGATGAGAATCACCTGACCATGGAGAAGGCAGCAATGGCTTTTTATACTATTGAATTCTCATTCTCATTAGCAGGATGTGAGAGAGGGGCATATAGAGGGACATATACCCCAAGGATTATTTACCCCCAACTGTGGGCTGGATGGGTCAGGCAATTGCCCCCCCCCCCTATTTTTAATAGCATTTATTTGGTTCTCTTTTCTGTAGGTAGGGGATAGAATTTTCAGGCAATATTTAATTATCAAAACTTACTATACCTTGAGTGTTTGTTATTCCACCTGTGCAACTATTTTATATATAAATGGGTTAAAACAAAATTACTATCTTAACTTAGGTAGCCAGAGATCCGTGATAAAAGTTTGCAACATTGTTTTTGAAGTCATCTCCCTTCCCCTATTCAAAGCCACCAGCTTCCTCCACAGGAGGTCAATCATTTAAGCGTACATTTTTACTGTACTGAGTTGGAAACTGTAGGATTTAGGAATATTTTTCAAGGAACGTTCAAATTTTCTTGTGACACATTGACTGTGATTTAAGTATTTCCCCTTGTTATTATTGCATTGCACAATGCCATACTGTACTTAATAATTTCTGTGGGGTGTCCTTTTTTCCTGCTGCTTCTTTGCACATATATTATAATCTATTTTATAAAGTTTTATTTTAATCAAATGAAGATAAAAATTCAAAGTGACAATGGCACCAATTTGGGGTATGTTTTATAAAAATAACAACTTTGTTTGCTCTACAATATCTTATTAGGCACTTTGCTTTATGCTGTATATCAAAGCTAAAGGTTCTTAAAAAAGTGCTAAAAATAATATTCTATTTAAGCAGTATATCAGTATCAGTATATCAATGCTTGTTATTGTATAATCTTATAGGAATGCAAATATTAAATACATGATGGATTGTATTGCAATTTAAGGTGTGCATTTCAGTTTTGTTATCATGCATCAACATGCGTTCCTGAAGAAATATTGCACCATCGGACCACTGCTAAACCTAATAAGAAATGTTACGTAACACAACAGATTTATAAAGTTCTGGATCTGAATTTTTTTTTCCATGTTGCATGAGATTTTAGCCACTTCACAAAAAATATTCAGCTATTGCCTAAGCCAGCACATTTCCTTTAAAATGGTGACAGTACTTGGTGAAATGGAATATCATTTTCAAAGTTATTTCAGATGACTCAAGATATTGAACCTGCATCAAAAGTACAAAACGCGAAGATTTAATATGAATGCTGCAGAGAACTCTAGAAAAATAATAAAATAAAATGTAATATACAAAATGCAGTGACTGTTTGCTCTTGGCTAATAAGTAGGTGAATAAAAAAAAAAGAGACGGGGAAAAAAAAACCAAAGAAATACATTTGTTTGCAGACCTAACGTTGTATATGGTTCCATGGCTGATAAGGCAATTTAGGTGCAAATGACAGCCGCACAAATCCTGTTAGTGGAGAGGGGTTTATTGGAATGGTATCCTCTGGAGATGGATTTTCCTTTAAACCAATTACAAGTCAGTCATGGACCCATGAAAATAATATTGATTTGAAGCTGAATGCAGTACTGTACATGCAATAGGTCCTTATCAGAAAATCGGTAACATACAAATAAACCAAAAAAAAAAACAAAACCAAAGATTTTCCTACTGCGTATTCCCTACATTTCCAAGTGTAATATTCTAACTTATTAAATAGTTAAGTCATGTCACACAAAAATGATGAGGTTATGGATACATGACCAGGGCCGGCCTTTGGGGTGTGCGACCTGTGCGACCGCACAGGGCGCCACACTCCAGGGGCCGCCGCCGCCGCCGCCGGGTCCGCCGCCACGGGGTCCGCCGCCGCCACGGGGTCCTCCGCCGCCGCCGCCGCGGGGTCCTCCTCCGCCGCCGCCGCCGCGGGGTCCTCCTCCGCGGGGTCCTCCTCCGCCGCCGCGGGGTCCTCCTCTGCTGCCGCCGCCGCGGGGTCCTCCCCCTCCGCCGCCCCGGGGTCCTCCCCCTCCGCCGCCCCCTCTGCACCTAAATGAAAACGTTGGTTTTTTTGTTGTTGGTTTTTTTAACTTTATTTAACATGGACGATGTTAAATAAAGTTAAAAAAACCAACAACAAAAAAAACAACGTTTTCATTTAGGTGCAGAGGGGGCGGCGGAGGAGGAGGACCCCGCGGCGTTGGCAGCGGAGGAGGACCCCGCGGCGGCGGCGGCGGAGGAGGACCCCGCGGCGGCGGAGGACCCCGTGGCGGCGGCGGAGGACCCCGTGGCGGCGGGGGAGGACCCGGCGGCGGCGGCGCCCCCTGGAGTGTGGCGCCCTGTGCGGTTTGAAGGGGCAGAGGGGGGGTAGTTTGAAGGGGCAGAGGGGGGGGGTAGTTTGAAGGGGCAGAGGGGGGGGTAGTTTGAAGGGGCAGAGGGGGGGGGTAGTTTGAAGGGGCAGAGGGGAGGGGTAGTTTGAAGGGGCAGAGGGGGGGGGTAGTTTGAAGGGGCAGAGGGGGGGGGTAGTTTGAAGGGGCAGAGGGGGGGTAGTGAGGGGGGGCGCCAGAGGAGTAGTTCGCACAGGGCGCCGGAACACCTAAGGCCGGCTCTGTACATGACCTAAAGTCTAGCTTGTTTTAGAGATAACTCTACCAAGTAATTATATTCATTATACAGGATTGATCATAGTGGCAAAATAAGTCAACTTACAGCACTTTTGAGAAAATATAGGTACATATATTCTCTTTTTTAATCTGTTAAACCTGTTTTCTGAAGCGAGCCATAGTGCTCACATTTCACGGCCAAAGAGGGACAGTACTTAAAATAATGATCAAGCATACAAAAGAGAGCCAGGAGAAACAGATGAAGCTAAAGCTCAAACATTACAATCTTTCTTGTCATTGGTAATGAAAATTAAGTCCTTCTTAGTTGCACCAAAAGAAATACAAAAAATTAAATGGAATGTACCACTAAAAATTACCACTCAATTCCTTACCTCGTACATTTACTTCCCCAAATAATTGTGAATGTCCAAATATTTATTTAGATAAAATACATCTAAAAATTAGGAAAAATAAAGATAAATGCAAATCTTAAGTGAGAAGATCCACACAGACCGGATTCACTTCCACAGGCATAGTCACAAACTATCACATCCATGAACTCTTTTGCTCAAATACATTGGTTTGGGATTAACTCTAGAAGGTCTGGTTACATGTAAGCCGACTGTCTGGGGTACTGGTTGGAGTACTTATTATACATAAGATGAAGATGACTTATGTTGAAGTCAAAATAAAAGTACCATTCATTTTACTCCAATTATTGAGGTCATGCTACCTTACAAGTATTATAATAAAATGCAAAAAGGCAATCACAACATATACTAGCAAATTATTGAAAAAATCTGCTGTAACGTTTTTAGAATTTGGCTTTTAAAGAGAGCGAGAACAAAGCAAATCACTCTCTAGGGGCAAACTAACCTCTACAAAGGATATCTTCCCTCAACAGAAAAATAATTCACTCTCTGTATATCAGTCAGCTTTACTTTGTAATTCTGTTTCATGTAGACACCTAATTGGTATATGAAGAGTACAATGGAAAATCGTATAGTGATCACCAAATGGCATAGACTGGGTTACCTAAGGAATGTCTAAATTGTTTGTTCCATCAGAAAAGAGAAATAAGGATTTGCTAATGCAAGCAGTTAATGTATGAACAGTTGCTTTTCCAAAACATTTTTTAAATTAAATTCTGGTTCTTTATTTTATCACAGATGCAAATTGATCAGATGGACGTAAGCCCAAAGTATGGTTCTCATCAGAGATTAGTATACTCTAATGTCTGTTGACTGATAAAAAAAATAATTGCAAGGCATATTTGCAAAGCATATCCTGGAAAAGGATAGAATACAACAAACCACATCACCATTTTCAGTACATATTGGACATGTGCAAATGGGCCAAAAACGATTCAGACAAATTTTTTGGCCCATTCGTTTTCAGGCAACAAACTACGTTCTATGGCTATTCAAGGCAATATAGGAGCACTTTTGGTGACGACCTCTCTCTAACACTCAAATCCTCCAATCAGGGGAGAGGACATCACCAAAAGACCCTCCATATTGCCCTGAGTTCAATTTAGAGCAAAATTACAGTCCTCTCCCTGACTGGAGGACTTCACAAACAGGCAAACACAGTCACATACATATATCACACACACAGTGGGTTTCTTACCTGGTGCTGGCTATAGTTTACTCTTAGCTCTGTGTGATTTGTTGAGACCTCAGTCATTAAAGTGAGGGCTACTCCTCCTGCCTCTTCTAATTTGCGGTCCAGTGTAGAGCTTTTTTTCTTTCTTAAATGGAGGGAGACTTTGTATCACGGAGGGCCCCCAAAACAACCGGCCCCTAACAACTTTAATGGCTGTACTGCCCCGAGGATGACCTGACCTCTGATAAAGGCAATTTAACCTCTCCTCAGCTGTGGAGTGCTGTGGGCTAGCCAGGGATAATCTTGATTGTGGCGCATATGTTATTTATGTGATTTGGTGTTATATCTATGTAATATCAACTTAATGCAATTACTAGTGCTTTTAAACCTCATTTTCAATTCACATATAGCCAGGAGTGCTCCAAAACTATACATCTACAGTGTTCCAATTTAGGAGGCACAGGCTCTCTTACCTCCCAGCTACCCCTTTTTAGGAGCACCAAATGTTTGCTGGGTATCACAGTGTTCTGCGGTAATAATGCACATAGAATAGGTATACAAATGAAATAGGGTAAAACAACAATTTTCTAAAAAGATATGCTATGCTATGTTAAATGAAAAAAAGTATGTCCTTAAGGTATTCTTGCCTGAGGCGTATTCTTGCCTAAAAGTAATATTCTCGGCTGGTCTAGGATCTGACCTTTATTGATGTATTAATAAAATCAGGCACGCAGGTGTGCATTGCACATGGCATTATGTTGCCTAATTGCCATCTAGATGTACTTGTCCCATGGGCTCAAAGTTGAAAGCAATTGAACATGCCATGGTAAGTGAGCTGCGTTCATGTTTGTGTCTGCCTGGGTATGTATGCTAGTGTGTGTCTGCCTGGGTATGTTAGTGTGTGTGTATGTGGTTATTTCCGTGTGTAAACGTGAGTCTTTGTTTAGGTATGTTAGTATGTGCATGTCAGATTGTGTTAGTTTGAGTATCTGGGTACGTTTGTGTGAGTGTCTGGCTATGTGTGTTAGTGTCTGTCCAGGTACATTAGCGTGTGTGTTAGTGTGAGTGCCCCTCCTGGCCAGGAATCACAATAGCTTATCTGAAAGCATTACCTATGTGTGAAAATAATCATGTTCAGAAATCAAATATTTTTATTTTAGATGGATAACTACAGTGTAGTTAAAATGTATTAAAAAAAAATAAAAGAAAAATAATAATTGTAGAAAACAGGGTTGATAACTTTCAAAAAAATATATTTCTAAATGCTTTTGGAAATTAGCTTTTTGGTTTCAGACATTTAATGGAGTTTTCAAAATGCAATGCAAACTCATGTAACCTTAACAGGATGCAACACGCACTTCAAATAAGCTTTTCCTCCAGGGGGCCTGTTCAAAGCAAAATCAATCCATATAAAATTTCAAATAAAGCATTACGCCTTACAGATCAGCACTCAAAGCTGAATTAGGCAGTGGTGTTGTTAATGTTTTAACTTAAGAAGATCATTGCGCATTGCAGCTGTTGACTGATCTAAAGACATCCAGAATTAAATGTCTTTAGCCATGATCCATCACAAAAAAAATACATGAAAAGAGCAAAAATACATAAATTAATACACAAATGTAAGACATCTGCCTTCCGTGCATTCTCCAAAGAAAAAAAAAATTATATATATATATATATAAAATAAAAATATATATAAATATATATATACGATGGACATTCAAAAACAAAACATCACTTTTCTACATATGCACCTTCCTTTGCAATGCAATTTTCCCAACGTCGTACCAACTTTGAACCAGCGTTCAACCAAAATGTTTTTGGTTGAATGCATAGCCACTGATGCACCACTGCTTTCACATCATCACATATAGCTTCTTTGAGTGGTCCAAAAAGTTGGAAATCAGATGGTGCTAAATCCAGACTATAAGCTGGGTGTTCCATAACCTCCCACTTCAATTGTCTGAGGGTTTCCAATGTGTAGGCTGCAGTGTGGGGACAGGCATTGTCGTGCAACAACACAATTCAGTTTGACAGATTTCCTCTTCTTTTAGAGTGGATTGCGTGTTTAATTTCTCTTTGATGTATGTCACAATCTGTTGCACTTTTGACGGTTGTTCCACGTTCCTGATTTGGAGAATAGGCCCTTGAGAGCCCCAGAAGACGGTCAACATCAACTTTCCTGCCGACGATTGCGTCTTGAATTTCTTTGCTACAGGAGATGAGGGATGCTTCCACGACATTCTCTGGCACTTGCTTACGGGCTCATAATGGCCCACGTTTCATCACCAGTGACTATCTGCAGAAAATGATCACCTTCTACACGATAATGGGCCATGTGACAGGAATAAACATCTAAGCGTTTGCACTTATTCTCCTCTGTCAGCTGCTTAGGCACCCACCTGGCACACACTTTACTGAACTTAAGGCTGTCATGAATCAGGGCATAGGCAGATCCAACACTCACATTCAGCTTTCCTGCAACCTCTTCAACTGCTATTCTTCTGTTTTTTTGCAAATCAGTTCCAGAGTTCATTCTTTATTCCTCGTGGTCGTGGCTGTATCTGGACATCCGGAGCCCTCTGCATCCATCACACCAGTACCGCCATTTTCAAACATTTCAATCCACTCATAGAGGACTCTACGGGAGAGAACTTTATCCCCGTACTGACCATACATGCGAAGATGAATTTGTGCTCCCGGCACACCTTCTGCCCACAAAAAGCATATGACAGAATTCTGTTCCACTTTGGTGCAATTTATAAGTTTCGCAGACATCTTCACCCCAGGGTGAAAACTTTTATATTAACCTGCGAGGGCAGACAGAACTAGTCACATGCCTTCACGCCTTCACCGTTTCCAACAAAAATGTGAAAGTGTGGAAACTTTTCGACCGCCCCTTGTATAAAATAGTATTTACTATAGTACTTGACTTTACACAAGGGCTCAGGATGAGGTGTCACCATAATGTTTTTAGGCAACTGCATATTAGCCATTTTAATGTGTTATAGCTGTGTTATCTTAGTCCAAACTATTAGACAAACACTCCTTATCTCACTGCCTGTCCTAAACAATATATTATTTCACTGTTAACAGCTCTGGCTAATGAAAGTCTATGGAGGAATGGTCCACTTAGCATTGCCATAACATACCTCCTAACATCTACCACTGACGAATCAGATGCAGGGAGGTGGAGCTTGGGAGCTAGCTCTACTGCTACCAGACACCAACGATTGAAATCGGGGCCTGGAATTGCAGTCCCAACCCAAATCCTGATCTCCCATCGCGCTCTACCTCTGTACCAAAAAGTGGGACACAGGTAGAGCTCAGTGGGACAGGTAGATAGAGTGGCAAAAGCGGGACAACTGGGAAGCATGCCATAAACAATCATCTCAGGGTAGTTTTTGAGCAGGGAAAGTCACTTGGAATATCACGACAGCCACCAGGCCTGCAGGTAAAGTTTATTGGAACATAAAAGTGATAAAACTAGGTTTTTGCCAAAGCTTACCTACATAACTGTATACAATACCATATTTTGAGCTGAAGAATATTCTTTTTCCCCCATGAATTTTCCCCTTTAAATGTTCCACTGGCAAATTTGAGGCAGATTACTGAATGTTGTAATCCAGTGATGTCATGAGGTCACTGATACAGAGGATTAAACCAGAGTGTATGGTTCTTTTGTTTATGAGTCTGGCTTGAAGGGAGGTTCTCTTTATTTATTATTTACCAGGGTTAAATAAACTGTTATAATGAAGTGCATATCGGTAGTGTTTAAAGTCAATAATTCATTGCACGCTGGGCTAGTTATCAATACTAGTAGCTTTAGGCAAATACTATACGAACGCCTGCCACTGTTAATTTAAATTAACTTTTAAAGAATTTAAGTATGCATCCACATTTTTTGTTATACAAATTTAAAGGAACAGTGAAGTCATCATATGCATTTACACGGTGTTACCTTAAAATTAATGTGTTTTTTTTTTAAATCCAAATGCATAATGAGATTCATCAGAAACTGCTCCTTAAATTTGGTCAGGAGAGGTCTTCTGCTCAGCAGCGCAGTAGTACGAGCACTTTCTGCTCCAGCACAAAATTTTAGGGGGTCTAACGAGATCACCAGCATGTATTCACAGTTGATGCCACCACTAATTCCTGCCAACAATTGTCAGCTTAAATTGCCCAAAAGTGGTGCAAACACTGCTAATTACTTTAAAAGGTTGGTGAGGCTGTACGCTATCTCTTTAAATTACAATTTTGTCAAAGAGTTAACTTTTTTTTAAAGAAATGTTGACATCTACACACTTATACTATCACATTTTCTCGAATACTCTCAATGACACTGGTCCTCTACTATAAATCAATGATTTTAGAGTATCTGCCTAAGTATCCTTTAGCGAGGTCTATACTGTTTATACTAACAGGCTTGTGACATAAGTGTACATTTTTCTGCCAGAAAAGAAGATCTCAAATGAGTAAGAAGCTTAGTTTTATATGTGACAAATGTGGACATACAAGAAAATCAATGCTGTAAAATACCATCCTCAATAATTGAAGGGCCTATGTCAGAAAAAATGATTAGCACTATTTCATATCTTAACGGTTTGTATTTGCTCATCAGATGGTATTTAAGTGGTAGTTTGCAAATCAATCCTGTGAAAAAGGACACAGAGCTTCACGTTTCTTGACAGGTACATTGCCAATATGGTCATTAAATTATGTTAAAATAAAGACACGAAGACAGAGGCATGGAGATAAAAGGCGAGTGTAATTGCTCGCTGTGACAATTTATTTAAGGCAAACAAACTGTAATAAACTACATTAAAGTAGTTATCATAAACTTTCTAACTGATGCGATCTTGATAACTGGCTGGGGTCCCTGAGGCTCCTGACATAAGCACAGGTGTAACCTTGCACAATGGAGACGCTGCTTGCCACTCACCACAGACCCAGACCCTTCCTTAATTTATTCTGCCCAATCCACACTGAGCTGAGTCCTGAACATTGAGTATGTTAATGATATTTCATGTCCAGTCAAGTTGCCCCACTCTTGGCCCATTTCCCCTATAAATGGGGGTGTTTCCCTCAGTGTCAGTGGGAACACCCATTGATGCCAGCAGGAACACCCACTGACATCAGCAGGAATGCCCCCAACATCAGCGGGACCACCCAGTGACATCAGTGGGCAGTCCTGCCCTTGAACCGCAAGGATAGGGTCCGGGTAGCCAGAGTCCACAAGTTCCCAGGGATGATCATGCGCTATGATCTCAACTGCAGAGCCCAAACACCCCTATCTTAAAACAATAATTTTATATATTAATGAATTCCTATGCACTCAAGCAGCCATGTTAATGCTCTAACTAGCCTGACAAAATTAAATTTACTTTGAAATTGTTGAGAAATTGTTGAGATAGAGTGGAGCAACCCTCTTTAATGCTGCTTGTGGTCCTATTCTAAGCTCACCAGGCCAACCTACCTAGCCCAGAATGACGTCTATGCATTTAGAATGCAACGTCATCAAAGTCCCTGTTGGTGTAATGGTCCGGTGTTCCAATACGTTTGTCCATAAAGTGTATATATATATACAGTATATTAAAAATATAAAACATTGTTTAAAAAGTAAAACAAATTTCATGAGCATTACCCATTTAATTATTCTATACTTAGAAAATAGTAGAGGTTTATGGCTAATAAATCAAGGAAAAAATGACTACATAAAAAAATGTAATTATTTGAAAAGTATATAATTCTTGTTAAGGCATCCAGTGGCAGTTTACTTTCTAGTCAGAAAATAAGATCAATCCATTTTCAAAGCCATCTGCAATGCTCTGAAATTTGCAGGTTGTTCTGTAACAGTAGCTAGTACATGCAGTCAGCCTCTATGTTCTTTGTTTCCACTGATGCCTTGCTTCATCATCTGGCCATGAGAAGTTGCTTTATGAGTCGTATCACTTTGTGATGTGGTCTGCATGACAAAATCTTTCACTCTATTCTATCAGTCTTCCCGCTGAAAATTATGTTCTTGTTTTGATTTTTTTTCACATTACTTTGCTTTTTTGGGGGAGAACTGTTTTTTTTTTTTTTTTTAGAAAGTAGAAATAACAGCAAATTCCTAAATGCAAATTAGTGCTATTTCTTTAGAGCACATAGTCGTACATTGAAAATGTATTCATTTTCAACACGATTATGCATGCATTTGATTTTATGTTTTATGTTGCAAGGGTGTTTAATGTCAATGTCAATGGAAGGAGATCTTCTAGGGACTGGTGTATTACGTTAAAGCCACATGCCATGCTAACAATGCTGTTATGGCGAAGATTAAACTTCTGTTATTTGACTTGTCTGACTAATCTACGACATAGAGATTCTGATTTAGATTGATCTACCTGTGTACCATTTCTGGCTTGTCCGACTACCTGTTTAGTATACCGAGCCTGGCTTTGTTTGAATTTCCATTCTGCATTAACCCCTGGCATCCTATGTCTACCGCCTGTGACTTCTACCTGTAGTTTGCCTATACAGGTATCTGGATCTGATGTGCTTTGCCTATAAGACTCCTCCTCACTGTTGGGATCACCTAAGTGCCTGTGCCCTTAGCTTAGGGCTCAACCTCTGTCGGCTCAAGCCCAGTAGCTGGGGACACACGAGCCACGGTTCAACAGCATGTAACACACGCTTGACCAACTTACTCATAATATGCAGCAGACTTGTGCACTTGGCCAGACCCCCCCACAAGATAGACAAAAACAAATTTAGGTCATAGGTTCAGGGGCACTTTCACTCCCACACTTTCTTACATCTCCAGAAGCCCTGCCATTTTGATGGAAGTACGCTGGGAGGAGGACAAAGAGAGAAAAGAGAAGATTAAAATGGGATGCGACTCTCACCCAAAGCAAACGTGCAGATAAAGGAATTCATTGGCAGAAAATAAATGGACCACAAACGAAGGTGCTTCTGCTCCTGCTGCATCTGTTGTGTTACTCCTACTCCAGTCCCTACCAGTACCTAACCAGTACAATGGGAAACCTGAAAGGACTGGGCATTAAAACATAAACACAAAAGCTTAACAGCACAAGAACAAAATGGAATCATGACTTTCAATGGCTATCCCTCACAGGTCTCTAGTACGCACAGGCCTCCAATTCCTGTAAAAAGACTTGGCACTTTAAGGATGGATGCTGCTTATGACATAAGTGCTGCAGATGGCTAGATGTGACAGGCCGCTCGTTATGCTCAGGTAGTGTATGGCCGGGCATACACAGTATAGGGCACTGTTGGCCAGCAGCCCAACAGTCATTTGCCTGGTGTGCAAGATGGGTAGTCTGGGCCTTTATGACATACTGTACATAACATTGGGCACCAGCCAACTGGTAGTTATTTCTTTGTTTGTCTAGAGGATTCCGTGATATAATTTTATTACCATGTAGATGATTTAAGCACCACGGGGAACATAGTATTGCAAAATGTATACTAGATATTGATTACTGGTCATTTAAAGGGCCATCTTTTCCCATGACCAATACCTGATGTTTGAATAACATATTACCAGATAAAATAAGTACAGGTACAACAGGATACATGTTTTCTCTTAAGGTGCTTCATGGCCATCTTGGGTTCCCATAACAGCCCCTTAGTCCCCTAAAAACTACTGCCTGGAGATCTGATATTGGCACTGACCTTTCCAGTAGTGAGAATGTTACCAATGACATGTGTCATATTTTTGTTTTGTCTGGATTGAGAGATGTCCGTTATATTAATCAAGTATGGATAATTATTTCCTAATAGAGCCAATGGGGTTAATCCCAAAGATGTTCCACACACAACAGCAGTTACCTAGTATTCCCAAAATTCTGAAATGTTGATATAACTTGCCCAAATAATATCAAGACCTAGTACTAAGTACATTCTGTAATCCACTTTCTCTTTATTGAACCATCACTAATCAGTCTGCACTGTTAATTAAAACCTAATGACCTGTATCTTTCAGTCATTAACAACATGCTTCTTATAACTACAAAGGAATTTAAATTAGCATAGCTGTATTTTTGCAACTCTTTAACTTGTTATGTAAAATGAAAAGAAGCAAAAACAGCCTGTTGACGAGTCTGGTATGTAGCAAATGGAGGGTCTGAATAGTTTAGATCAAATTACAGGAAGAAGGTGTATTTCAAATGAGGATACATGTAACAATTGGTTAAAATCTAAAACTATAGGGTCAGAGGTTTAGATATAATATTATGAAGATGTGTTTGTCTGCTCTAAATCTAAGAGCAAACAAGAAAAAGTGAATTTAAGGACAGACAGCAAGATAGAAGGAGGGGGGGTCAGATGACTGTCTGGGAAACATGTCTTCTAAATTTACCATCCTTTGAGTTGAGAAGATCAAGACTGTAGTGCCAGGGTCGACAAACTTGGTTTAGATCTAGGAGCCAGCCAAAAAATGTAGAAGCCAACTTTGTTTTCGTTCACATTATTTCGATTCATTATTTAGATTCAACATCTTATGCTCACAAACACGTAACACTTTACAGTTACACACTGACTCTGACAATACATTGACTACAGCACTATACATTTAGATACACTGACTCTGACAATACAGTACACGCTACTTCCCTGCCTCCTCTCATCTTGTGGAGACCTGCCAGATGGAGCGTGTCTCTGCCGGATTCTAGAGATGGCTTTTCAAAATCTTTATCTCTAAGGTTGGTCAGCCAATCTAAAATCTAGGGCAACACATAAGTCCGATATCTGGGCCTTAGTAGTTGAAAGGCCACAAACAAATCCATTCTAAAGGAAATCCAAGATCTGTGAAATTGATGGTTGAGGATTATGGCAAAAACGTTCCAAATATTATTTTATCTTCCTGATCACCCAGAAACTAAGTGGAAGCAATGGAAAGATGTAGGTCAGAGAAAAAATACAGTCCAGAGTAAGGGCATCTAGTCTGAGAGGATGGCCAGTAGGGGAAAGGTTTTTCACCTTTGTGCTCAAGTGGTAGGACATTAAATCTGTTTGCAGAATTCTGTCCTTGGCGGTGATAGCCCAAAAACATCTGGATGTGAAATCCACTCCCCCTGGACAATAGACTGCCAGTTGAGAAAGTCTGCTTTTGTTTTGATGGATCCTTAAATCTGGACTGCTGAAAGATTCTGAAGGTTTACTTCTGCCCATAGACAAACCTGAGCTGTAATGTGTTCTAGAGCCTTACTTTCGGTGCCTCTGCATTTGTCTAAAGGCTACCACCGCGGAATTGTCAAAAAGGACAGTTCTTTAAGAAGATAAGAAGACACATAGTTCTGAATAATTGATGGTAAGGAACTTCTGTTGAAGTAAAAGCAATCAGCCAGATATGGGATCACTCTAAGGCCTTCTAGAGTGTGGGGTGACCACAGACATAATCTTTGTGAAGGGCATTGTCTAAAACTGGTGGTGGTGTACCCCTGACTTGGAGGGCAGAGCAATCCAAACAAATTGCTGATGATCTTCTCTGATGGGTATATAGAGATATGTATCTTGTAGTCTATTGACACCATAAAGTCCCCTCCAGAAAGAGCCTCTACTATGGATATTATAGATTCTATCCTCAATCTGTAGTAGGTGATAGACTGATTTATGAACAAAAGATTGGTGATCAACCTCATCTTCCTGTAAGCCTTAGAAACAACAAAGACTATGGAATAAATACCTGTCTGGAGGAAAAACATCTTTTGCAAGGAATTAGTTTAGGATGACAGAAAAGCCACCCCTCTTGTAAGGATCCAGAGGAGCATAGGATACTAGGAAGCAAGAGTGGTTTCCTGTAAACCCTGGATCTTCAGAATCCAGGGATCTGAGGTGAACTGCTTCCATCTGTTGGAAAAATGGCTTAGTCTGCCCCTAACTGGAACAGGTTCGGCATCAGAATCTTCTTTGATTCTTGTTCCTGTTATCCTCTGCATCTTCAATTTTGTGGTTGACCATGGAATATGGCTTGTTGAGAAATGAGCAATATCTGAAGTCCTTCCCCTAAGGCAGACAATATTGTTTTCCCTTGAATAAGTATAATACACAGGAGGCATTATCAGCTGACCAAGATCTGAGTCAATGTGCCTATGTGGTCATAACAGAAAGGGCTGTGGCACAAACTGCGGTGAGTAACGATTCATTGGCTTCATCAGATATATAGACCACAGTGAGGTAGGTGTCAGCAATGTTTCTTGCAACTTATTCTGTATCAGAAATAGACACCAGATCTTCCAAAACTTGTTGGAGCTAGATTTTAACTGCTCTAGATTAAGAGGCAGTGATGATGGGGTGGCTAGAAATCTGCTACTGTGGCTTCAAGAGACGTTTTAGCTGCTCCCTGCCTTTTTGTCAATGGGGTCCCTAAAATGAGAGGCATTATCTAAGGGAATGGTAGTTTTTATTGTTGCTTTAATAACAGAGGCATCTATTCTAGGAAATTCCCATAGATCTGTGTTCTTAGATTCAAAGGGATTCGACTCTTGATTTGTTTGGAACGGCTTGATTCTGAGCCGTTCCCGAGAATGATGGCATTGTTCTGAAATGATAGAGGAGAGGGTTTAATTGACTGGGAAGGTCTTCATTTTTCTTGAATGTTTTTGAAAAGAATCTGTTTTCTTAGGTGACATCATCATCTATGTCTAAAGCTGTACTGACAGCTGTAATTAATTTTTTCCACTTCTTCCATAGGATTCTTCTTTTATTTCACCTTCTTCTAAAGAATGAAGCTGATTAAAAGAGCCTGGTTCTTCCTCTGGTGAATGGCATGAGTGGGTGTGAAGTATGAGGCACAGGATCCCTAGGTACAGAGACTGGGGCCGGAGGTTAAGACACACTTCTCAAGTGTTCAAGCCTGGCTTGAAGTTCCTCCCTCAGACAGGAGGTACATTGTAAAGTTGAATCCTGCTTGGCTCTGGAACACGTGGAGTTTTTGAGAAGAATCCCACGGGGTTTTCTTGCAGTTTGCACGAGCTTGATGCATGGATTTTGATACAGCCTTTCGAGGAATGTCTTTCTCAACAGGATGATCAGATCTCCTATTATCAGCCATCTTGTCAAAGATCAAACAGAAGTGTCCTAAGTACAAATAGGCAAACAGGCAGTGTAAAGGTGCTAGAAAAAATGTACATAGACCACACTAGAAGTAATGATGTAATGCTCTGCTCGGTGGTCTCCAGGATAGAAGATGCAGAAGTCGATGTAGGCTTCCAGCCATAGAAGAAGAAATAAATAAATAAACATAGACGCACTGGATGTGATGCACAGCATCCCAGAAGTTTGTCTAACTGGGCCAGCTTACAGCTTACCTTGTTAAAAGATCACCTATCTCAGGTGACCTAGGACTATGGGAAAGGAGGTCCACCCAAGGACAGAAACCAGACCCACAGAAGCAAATATCTTTTTAACTAAAACATGAATGTGTGATATAAAACATAGGATCCTCCCAAGAGTCATAAAAACAAAAAAGAGGTAGCAGCTAGAAGAGATGACCCTACCTAAGTAAGGCAAGAACAACACTGGGGAAGGTTTAAGTTTTTTGTTCCTGCTTTACCTGGACAGAGCCATTTCTCCTTAGTGCCACCTGGAATGGCAAGGAAAATCAGCAGACTAGATGATAGTTCTTTTTTAACAGAGTTCTATGTTTCTATGTTCTATTAGTACACTTAATATTTGTAGACATGCCACATAATATACTAATTAGAGAGGTTTTGCATTCTAGGTGGTTATTTGCAGTTGACACTAGCAATCTACATATCTGACCTACTGTCCAAGGCACTCATAGTGTTAAGAGAACTTAAAATTATTATTCTAATAATGACCCTACAGGGTATATGTGCAAATGGACCAAATCGGAAATTTTTTTTGTTTTAAGTTCATTACTACTACTTTCATGTCCCTGTTTTGTTGCAGCACAGTTCCACTTATTCTCTTGCATCCTCTTGTTCTATCTTCTTTCTTAGTCCGTTGCTACTTGTGTCATCATTCTTCGCCCGGTTCCATGGAGATGGAGTTGCGGGGAACTTCAGGAGCACACTCTCCAGGCACACACTCTGCCCAATTGGCGGAATGGGGAGAGGCTGCCCCTACTGACCCCTTTTGCGGAAGTACACAGAGAGACCAGAATAATGCAGATTTGCCGAGAAAGAGAGGTACAGAAATGCTTTTCTTTATCAGTAAATCTGTCCTCTGTGCATACCCTCTCCCCTATTCCTCCAATTGGGAAAGACGGTGTGCACGGAAGCTCCCCCATTTTGCAGAAGTTCACCGGGAGAAAATTCAGAGATCATTACTTTGTTTTTGTTTGTTTCATTGGGACCCTCTTTGTTTTCAGAGATCCATACAAACTTATGAAACTGGCAAATTTACTTCAAATTGAAATGCGTACAAATCCAAATGCATGAGTCTACTACAGAGCACATTTGAGGATTAAAGCCTTGATACGCAAGGTTAAACATTCACCCATTACTTGATGATAATCAGTATGGGATACGTTAAGTAAATCTAATACAGGGCAAAACATTTATTTACTTTTTTTCAAGACTATACCTATATTAAACAAGGGCAAACTTTGAATTTTCACTTTGTGTTTACTCAACCGTAATTTTGATCTTTTTCATTGAGAGTACAAACTGGCCAAGCAGGAAAATATATGTCAAACTCACCATTTTCTTTGAATATAGTCATATTTTATTCATAACTCATGATTATACATGAATAAGATATAAAACAAAATAGAAAAAAAATCCAATAGCAATCAGCAAAAAAGGACCCAAAAATGCCGCTCTCACACCTTACAAACACTACTACTCTCAAGCAACTCTACCTCCTCCTGTCCTGATTTTGCAATTCAGCTCAGTATGATTACATGCTTGTCTTAGTCCTGCAACCTTGCTCATTCCTTGCCCATTCACATCCTGCAACCTTGCCCATTCCGCACACAAGAAAAATCCAAAGTATTAATTGATTCCTTGTGATATCCTGTCTGGATTATTGCATCTCCCCACTACCTTTTCTCCCCTCTCCCACCTTTTACCACTCTAATCCATCCTCAACACTGCAGCTGGACTGATCTTTCTCTATCCCTGTTCCTCATCTGCTTCTCCACTGTGCCAATCGCCCCGTTGGCTTCCCCATACCCTCCAGAATCATATTCAAGCTTCTGAACCTGATGTACAGAGCCCATATTCAAGCTATCTGAATGACCAACAGCCCCCACAGATCATCCTGATTTGATCAACTCATCTCTATTCAAGCAATTATCTCCTACTGTTTCACCTCCCCCTTCAACCACCGACTAGATTGTAAAGTGGCAAGAACAGGGCCCTCTTTTCCTTTTGTACCAGTATTATTGTGCCATTTGAAATCATTTATATTGCCTTTGATTGTAAAAGAGCTGGCGCTATATAAATAAATGTAATGTAAAGTAAGATGCTCACTTGAGATTTTCCCCACATTGTACTGTTACTATTATGGGTCATAAACCCAGGAAATTAACAGGTTAACATTAGCACATTGCTTTTTGTTACATGTGGTACTATATTATTACTTTGTTTCAGAGCAAGGAAATTAAAATCAACAAGATATGCAAGTATAATGATGCTGGAATATATTCCCATAGTATACAGGGGAATAAAATGTTTGCCTATGAATATGGATCATTCTGAGCAATTTCTCAATACCCAATACAATTCATAACCTCATGCTGAGATACAAGCTGCTTAAAATGTATGCTTCAGATGAAATGTTCACCACTTCACTATCCAATGTACATGTCATAATTTCCAATTAATATCATCCCATGGTTATAAAGATACAAGTGGTTCTAAATTTTATTATCTACATAAAGCAATAATTTGCTTAGGGCGTTAGACTCTCTTGAGTTATGCAAAATAATGGTGAAAGGTAGGCTGATTCCTCAAAAACAGAGCAAGAAGTCAGTGCGTGCCCAGAAAATATTCAGAAACACCTATATGAGGCAAAAATATTGGGGATTCCATCACATTATATGGCCATATTTTGCTTAACCTGCCACTATGTCAAAGTACCCCAATGTTGGCGAGTCCTATCTAATTTTACGTGACTACATTGCTTACTGAATTAGTCGGACTGTATTGCATTTTAACTCAAGTGAGACCGTCAAGCAATTTAAAGCCTTCTCTGGACCCCTTTAAACGAGGCACCTGTGTGCAGGTGGGGTGCTTAACCTAAGGTCTGTCAGAACCTGTAAATATGCATAAAAAAGCCTCGACTCCTTAGCAAGCAATGTAGACATAGAAAATTAGATGGTACTCATCATATACTGTAGGTTATATAGCATGATGGAATCCCCAATATTTATAGTTGTGCTCAAAAGTTTGCATTTCCTGGCAGAAATTGTGATTTTGATTTTAAAAATATGATTGATCATGCAAAAAACAGTGTTTTATTTACGGCTAGTGATCATATGAATGTTTTTATTATCACATAGTTGTTTGGCTCTTTTTTTTAAATCACAATGAAAAAATATATCACCCAAATGGCCTTGATCAAAAGTTTACATACCCTTGAATGTTTGGCCTTGTTACAGACACACGGGTTAAAATGGCAATTAAAGGTTCATTTCCCACACCTGTGGCTTTTTAAATTGCAAGTAGTGTCTGTGTATAAACAGTCAATTGTTAGCCCTCATGTGGATGCACTGATCAGGCTAGATACTGCACTGGGGGGGCGGGCAGAAAAGACCTGGGTGACGGGGTAATGGAACTTTATAAAGATATAAAAGCATATGAAAAGATAACCAAAGCCTTGAAAACGCCATTCAGTACTGTTCAATCACTTGATACCAAGCCAAGGTCAGGTAGACCAAGAAACATTTCAGCCGCAACTGCCAGAAGAATTGTTTGGGATACAAATAAAAACCCCACAGGTAACCTCAGGAGAAATACAGGCTGCTCTGACAAAAGACGGTGCATTGTTGTTTCAAAAAGCCAATACGACGATACTTGAACAAAAATTAGCTGCATGGTCAGGTTCCCAGAAAGAAGCCATTACTGCGCCAATGGCAAAAAAGCCTGGTTACAATATGCCGACAACACCTTGACAAGCCTCACAACATCTAGTACACTGTAATGTGGAGTGACAACGTCAAAATAGAGCTTTACAGATCAAAACCATAAGTGCTATGTTTGGAGAGGGGTCAACAAGGCCTAGAGCAAAAAGAATACCATCCCTACTGTGAAGCAGTGGTGGCTCACAGATGTTTTTTTGGGGGGGGCAGATAAATGCAGCATGTTATCATAAAATACTGGCAGACAATTTGCATTTTCCCCAAGAAAGCTGAACTCAGCCAGCAATATTCTTTATCCAATGGGTGTTGGAAGGGTACATATGTCTGTTGGTGTAACCCATTCAGGATGGTGGGAAAGCTATATTTTTATTTACTAATATTTATAAATACACTGAACAGTTTGTATGTTGTCAACTATAATAAACATCATTGTTTTGTGAACATATGGTAACCTAGTTTTTGCCACATGACAACAATATTTTATGTAATTAAAAAAAAAAAAAATTCTATGATACCATGTTTGAGAAATGAATTTACATTCAATGTGCACCTTCAACCATACTTTAATGTTTTCTCATTAAAATGTCACATTCTTTATACATTATTGTAAAGTTAGCAATGCTTCATGCTGCGAGGAATGCAAAGTAAGCACAACATATTGGTGAGGGTATGTATGCACCTGAATATACTGTATATAATGATACCGAGTCTCCTAACAACAAAACTAGTAGCGTTTCAAGGAATGGCATACATTGTATCACCCTGTTCAGTTGACATGTGGCCTTATGTATTTTGTAAACTTTTTAACACATTTGTTATGCGAGTATAAAGGACAAGCAACGTTGAGGTTTTATTTGCTTCAGTTACTCTATACCAGTAAACTACAATATTTGTTACTAAATGGTGCTTTAATTTTTAAAAATATAACTCCCATTGAATACACAGCTCCTTACTATCTGGCACTCAAATGGTTAAATATCTGCAATTATAACTAGACCTGTTAGCCAAACAGCAGACTCCATTTATATATTAGAAACACTGACTCATAATTGATCTATCCGTAGAAGGGATCTCATGGGACACGATACCAATCAATATCTTTCTTGTTAGTGAAAGCAGAGGAATGTGGTTTGCTGCTCGAAAAATATAATTTTGCCTATAACCGCTAATTTTTCATTTTCACTAATACGGGGCTCTTTACAATTGACTGTACATGGAAATTGGTAATTGATAAATTCTCGTAGCTGTTTACCCTAACAGAAAACAACTGATAACTGCTGTCTCTTCTGATGTTTAATCGTAACCTGGATGCTTTTTAAAAATCATTGATTTAAAAAAAAAAAATAACTCCATGCATTTTGGGGACAATTGGACTAAATTTAACAGCCTCCAGCAGAAGTGGTAGAGGCTGATACAGTGAATTTAAACATGCATGGGAGAGTCATACGGCTATCCTCAATCTAAGACGAGACCAACGACTGATTGAGGTCTGAGTGGGCAAACTAGATGGGCTGAATGGTTCTTATCTGCCTTCAGATTCTCTGCTTGTACTTAACTTTGTTTACTTTGTGTACTCGGAACAAGTCCAAAATAAAATTAAATCAAACTGTAGGACAAAATAAGTTTTTTCTTTAATTTAAACTTCCCGTTTTGCTTTGATTGTTAATTACATAAATGCTATAATTTCTGTTTCTTTTCATATGCAGGTACTGTACAATTTGAGCAATCATAGTGCATTTCCTCTAGAATTACATATTTTGATATGCCTGGCATGCGTCACATGATATCAATTAGAACCTGCATTATTTAGAGTAAGATGCGATTTATGGAAGGAAAGTATAACTGTATCTCTTTACAAATCATTGGCATCCTTTCGCCTTGAATACAAAAGACATAATGGAGCAGAACGCTGTAAGATTAAAAACAAAAGATGCAAAAATTATCAGAATGAAATTAAAATAATTGGATGAAATCAGCAGACAAAAAAAAAATCACACATTCATTCCTTTAAAGTCCACTGTAATCAAAATAGTCATTATTGTACTAGTTACAATGTGCATAGCAAGCTTTGCTGATTATGCAAAAATGTGAAGGAAAAAATAGTCGGGGGCAGGTTTTATTGTATAAGATAAACAATTTATGTGATTAAACACAAATACGGTACATGAAGTAAAAAGTAATAAAGTAAAAGCATATAAACTAAGCTCTTAAAGGGACACTGCATATGATAACTGAGAGGTCCCTTTAAATTTCCGGGGTATCACCCTCCTAATGCATACTTTAGAAACCCCCCCCCCATGCATTTGCCCCTTTTCACAACCCCTCAGCTGCTTGCCGACGCGGAAATGTAGTCGGCTGAACACATCTCATGACATGTAATATACTTACCGTCAGTCAACTGTACTGACAAAATTCAGGGACTCTGGATGATGGACTCAAATTAGAGGCTGTCTTTTGTGTTTCCTGCACTCCATTGAGCTTTGACGTGCTGACGTGATACTACAGGAATTAGAACATCATGTTTTAGGATCTTTCTTAAGCATGACACGAGTCAAATGAAAGTCTTGGTTTTGCTGTCTTAGTAGACTGATGACTACATCAAACCCTATATAATATGTATGTATTACTGTGTGGATACAGCAAGGGGATCAGGCAGCAGCTGTGTGAGATGTGTGTAATTTAACACAGTGCTGCGTAGATAGAAAGCTTTTTTTATTTAATTTTGTACGTCGCAAGATACAGGAAAAGTTAGATACTTTCTCTTACTAACAAGCATTGCTTGCTTGAGGACAAGCAATCCGATAAGTTACAATCACTTGCTGTGCGTATCACTCATTGCCCCAACAGTGAGAAACTCTTTCACCCTACATTCATATGGGTACAAGTAAAAAGTAAAATATGCTACTCTCATGCGCAGATTATCAAATGTAACAAAGTATAAACATAGAATTTAAGGGCAGATTAGAATGCTTTGGCAGATTTTTGCCAGGTTTTATACTCAAACCCTGTCTTATATTGTGTGCTTCTTATACTCTATGGCAGTTGGAGCTGCGTATTTATGCCATCAGTGTATGAGCTGTAGACGGTGCAGAAAGCAAACAGTGTATATGTTTTGTAACTTGTATAAACCTAAGTAATGCTTGACTTGATACATTTCATTAATCATGTTATACAAATGCGCCCTCTAACAGATTCCAAATGTGAGAGACCTTAGTCGGAGACATGGTTGGAGGTAGATCTTTATTTAAGTCTAAAAGGCAATCTGTTCAAACAAAAAAAATGGGATATAACTTGATAAAAAAAAGGAGTTGTGAATGATGAGCTGCCAAAGTACAGACCTTTATTGATTCTACAGTTCCACATGCTCTTCAACTGGTCCTTGATCACATTTGCCCACAAAAAGTAGGACAGTAGGGTAACACTTTGGAGATTTGAGCTAGATTTAGTCCACTTGTTTAGCGAGTATGACAGAGGTGTTTTGTATAACTAAAAAAGTATGGCTACCACACGGGCAATGCAAGGTCAGCATTCTTTCTAGATATATTTTTTTAGCTTTCCATTTGCTAGCAATTTAGATTTTTTACTAGAGGTAAGTAGCGGGACTTGCTTACAGTCACCCTTGTATCACATTTCACTGTTTCAGGGTAATGCACAATGCAAGGTGTAGGTACTACCTATTCAACATTTAGCGATCAACTGAAGTCAAATAGCATTACATTTACTCAGCATGCATTACATAACCAAGCTTGAGCTGAGATTCCATAAATTATCACAATTTATATTGCAAAAAAACTTTTTGTCTTATTTTATTCTTTATTTCCACAGGTGCATTTAGGAAGATAGGTACACGTAAAAGTTGTGAGCCTACAAAATCTTTGTGTCCAACATACAGGGTGGCCAGTTTTTAGTGAATATGGCCCTTGCATGATGCTTAATGCCTTGCTGGGATTGATAAATTGCACTCATAAAATCCCATCACCGGGATAAAGTGCTGTGATAAATGAGAGTTTTTCATTCTGATGCTTTCCCTAGTTCTGTGCAATCTAGGTTGTTAATGCTTGATTCATACAACTGTCAAGCAGAGCAATTTATACAGAGAATGGCAACAGAAGGAATGCTGTGTTTGTAAAAAGCTGCAAATCATCGATAGCATGAACAAATACTCAGCACTGCTATTTAGGAACATTTTTAATGTGTGGCATGTTAAAAATAAACAGCAAATTAGCTAATGTGCAATTGTGGGTCAGTCTAAAGCATTTCAATTATTAATGCCTAAGTAATGTTGCTGATAGATGAGATTTAGACAGCAGCCTTAAAATATAGCAAAACCATATAACATCATGATTTAGCATTTCAGAAGTTGTGTTATTTTGCGGACGTTGATAACATTGTAGACCCAGGTCTGCCCATTCTTGAAGGGTCATCATTATTAAAATGCTGTATATTTTTACCCTAATATGGGGTGTTCCTCCTATATTTTGGAGACTTGTAGGCAGCTGGCATGTCCACTGTTTTTATACACTGATATTAGTGTAAGGCCACACATACTATGTGATCTAAAGACCACAGCCTTCCGGTAGAAGTGGTAAGGGTTAATAGACAGTAACTATTTAAATATGCTTTGGATAGGCACGTGGCTTTCCTGAATATAAAACAAGAACAAAGACTTAATATAGTTTGAGGTTTTTACAGCAGGAATAATTGGCAGACCAGATGGGCCGAATGGTTCTTGTCTGCCCCAAAAATATGCTAAATGTAGCACAATGGATACAGCGACAGGAGGCGAAGTGCAAAGAGGCAAGCGGAACTGCAATGTTACCCTAACTCAAAAGCTAAGAAACTCGGTAAATCATTTTGGATATTTAACATATGTTAAGGTCAACAATTAACAACTAAAGCAATTTATTCTGAAATCAACCAACAAGAAGACTGGTACAACACTCGGATTTATTTATGAACTTATTTGAATTTCACATACATGTATGCAAGTCACATAAAATTAATTAAAGAGGGGGAAATAGTATCTAGCAGAACCTACTGCAGGATAAACACAATCAAGAAGAAATAAGAGATCTCAATATATAGTGTATAGCTTGGAGGAAAGAAGAGAGGAATATTTAAATACTTTATTGTTGATTGAAATATTTAAATACTTAACCCCTTACCCCTCATTATAGCCACTATTCACTTTTGTAATCACTCAAATAATTCCTTTAGAAATAATCCTGCTATTCATGCCAGGAACTTTGTATAAAAGTACCATAAGGCTGGATGGCAAGCTCACTGGCAGGGTCCTCAACCTCGGTTTGTTTGTATATTTGATATGAATGTGTTAACCACACCATTTCAATTGTGCAGTGCACCATATGTTGAAGCTTAATAAATAATAATATTAATAATAAACACATTAGCAAAGTACAGGAAGAATGTGTATTTCTAAGGAGGGGAAGCGTTAGGACCAGAGGTCATAGTCTACAACTAGAGGATCTGGAGCTTAGATATCATGTAAGTTTTACTTAACCAAGAGGGTGTAAGTGAAACAGCTTCCAAGCAGAAACACAACCAAAGAATTTAAACATGCATGGGATAGGCATAGGGCTATCCTAAATTTAAGACACCTACTGATCAGCGTTTAAGTCTCTACAGCAGAAATAATTGACTAGATGTGCCAAATGTTCCTATCTTTAATATAGATGCTCTCCAAAATGCAACTTCTGCATAAAAAATGTAGCCCATGCAGTCCCGTCTCATTTTTACTTTATGATTTAGTTCTGTTTACTTTTACCTAAGCGTTATAGATAAGTGTTAGATATCGGTAGCATCTTGGATATTCTAATTACATACATATGAAATCTACATTTGTTTTACAGGCACAGTATTTTCATGTAGGCTTAAATAAATAATGTATTGATCTTTTAATGTTGTCAGTGCTTGTTCAGTTTTCCGTATTCAGTTAATACATGCATAGATAATTAACTTTATTATACATATTTATTTTAGGGATTTCTTTGCCTATAGTCCTTAAGAAGCTTTTGGGAAAGGGAAATATGCACATTTTTTATTTTTGTGTGTGTGTATATATATATATATATATATACTGTATGTTGCAAGTGTTTAACAATGCCTGTATATTCTGAGTGTGTCTGTCACAATTAAATAGTTAATCTCTATTATGTATGTAGGAAATGTGATAAACCATTCTCCTTTGTCTAGGGCCAAACAATAATTTGAGTTTACCTGCTAAGAATAAATGAAATATTGTTGCTGGGTTTTCAAAACAAAGAACTATACCCACTGTAGAAACTTTCAGGAAGATCATTCAATCACTTTTATTTTTGTCGGAGCAGGGCTCTATTATAAAGTGTATATAACAATTTAAATCCTCTGGATTATGGATTAGATCAACAAAACCTTTGAAACACAAAGGTGTTATTTCAACCCAGTTTACAAGAGATATTCTTTTATCTATACACTGTGTTTGGAAAAATAAACAACAGCAGCAATCTCAGATGACCTGAGTCATCTGCCCAAATACCATCCCATCTCTACGCCCTCTTTCCCCAAAACTTCTTGAAAGAATTGTTTACACTAAACTAAGTTTCTTGACTCCAACTTTAACTGCATACTTGACCCTCTTAAATCTGGATTCCTTCTCAACATTCTACTGAGACTGCCCTTACTAAAGTTACTAATGACCTCCTCACTGCTAAATCCAAGGTTCACTACTCTATGCTAATCCTACTGGACCTTTCTGCTGCTTTTGACACCCTCTTTTCTTAAAAACTCTTCATGATCTTGGTCTTCATGGTCTTTCTACTGGTTCACATCCTCCCTTTATGACCGTACCATCACTGTCTCTCTCCTGTAACACCTGCACATTTCCTATAATTTAATCTTTCCAAAACTGAACTTTCCATATTCCCTCCATCCAATGCTAACATTCCCTTAACAGTTTTCCTCAATGTCAATGGTGCAATCATCTTTCTGTCCCCTCACGCTCACTGCCTTGGTGTCACCCATGACTCTGACCTCTCATTCACCCCACATCCAGTCTGTCTCAAAAAAACATTTCCTAACACAAATTTCCACGCTTTTGCGTGCCTTAGTTATCTCCCACACTGACTACTGTAACCCTGTCTTAGCCTCATACCCTTCTCGCCCCTCTACAATCCACGAAGAAGGTTGCTGCCAGACTTATCTTACTTAGCCATTACTTTAATAACACCCTCCCCTCTGTCAGTCCCTTCACTATGTGCACTAAGTATGTACTGTTTGCACTGTATACTAGTGTGGCCATTCCATCACTAACACTGTCACTTCTACCTATTGTGTAATACAACCTAACTCCTTCTAGATTGTGAGCTTGTTTGAACAGGGCCCTCCTCGCCTGTTTCTGTAATTTAAATCATTATATATTTCACTTGCTATGTCCTGTTTAGCCACTGTACAGCTCTGTGGAATATGATGACACTACATAAACACATAAAACAATAAATAATAAAAAAAATAATAGTAAAGAAATGCCAATGTTTTTAGTCAACAAGGCTTAAGTATTTTCAAGTATTAAGTATTTTTTTCTGAATGACATCGGCTTTTATAAGCCCTTAACCCGCTGTGAACTATCTTTTATCTATGATCTAATCAATGCCATTACATTAGATTCTAGTACTATAAGCAAAAAACTTAATTTCCTTTAATAAATCTATTTGAAGTGGTGTCAGATGTCTTGCTGGATCTATATCAATTCCATCTACTACACATATCAAATATTTTACTTACTCTAATAGGCCAATTAGGATTGTTTGACATGATCTTTCTTTGCTGTTTTAGGTCTCAAATCCATTTAACATTTTTCTTTCTTTTAACATTAATTCCATTAAAAATAGAAACATTGCTAATGATGCCAAAATCATTGACTTTTTTCTATCTTTTATATTCTGAGATAAAACATTATTTGTAGATAATTTTAGGAAACATTTATAGATATCGTATTGGCTCGAATATAGGCCTATATATAACATGCAGTTCCGGGCGCCGGGCAGGCAGCAGGTTTAGGATACAGATCCCCCGCAGCGGTGCAGGGGACCTGCATCCTACTCTCTGATACGCTCAGACAGCCTCCCCTGCCAGCACTTCCCACGGGGGGAGTCCCGGCAAGGGAGATTGTTAAAGCACATCGTGCAGACCTGCCGGCAGCGGAGGCTGTTTACGCGCATCGCCACAGCCGGTGAACGTCCGCACGATGCTTTTACCTCTGCCCCCAAGACTTACATCCCCTGAGTGCCGGCACCGGAAGTTGTATATGCGTATTGCGTAGATGTCCCCCGCCGGCCCCGCAAGACACCCGGGAGTCTGCTCTGGTAAGTCGGGGGGGGGGCAGAGTGGCAGCATATCTCGGGGGGAGGAGGAGGACAGTGGCAGCATATCTCGGGGGGGAGGACAGTGGCAGCATATCTCGGGGGGGCAGTGGCAGCATATCTCGGGGGGAGGACAGTGGCAGCATATCTCGGGGGGAGGACAGTGGCAGCATATCTCGGGGGGGAGGACAGTGGCAGCATATCTCGGGGGGAGGACAGAGTGGCAGCATATCTCGGGGGGGGGCATAGTGGCAGCATGTCTATTAAAAAACTTTTTCTTTAAAAAAGCACCCAACTTTTAGGGTGCGGCCTATATACGGGGGCGGCCTATATCCGAGCCAATACGGTATTATTGTCTTAATGTTATAGATGGTCTTACAAGACCCCAATTTAGTCCCTGTCAAATTACTAGGTGACGTTTTGACTGGGGTATTACTGGTTTAAACCAGCCGTGTGCAACTGAAGCCTTTGTATATCAACAGGCCATTAATTGTGTGTATCTTTTCCTTAAAACATGCCTGTGTCAAAGCTGGAATATCCAAACATTATTTTATTCTGGCTTCTCCTAAACATAAGTGACTCTTTATTTTCTTACAGGTTGAATAATGCATACTTAGTATTTAGTATTAAGTATTTATACTTAGTATATTTACAACAGGCCACGTTGCTAGCCACACCTCTTACAGTAAAAATATCCCCAAGGCAATGAACGTCAGGTTGCAAAGAGCACTAGGATACAAGAAGGAGCTCAGCAGCACCTAGCCATTATCTGGGACATGCAACTGAACTGGTTCAAAGATCCAGATATCTTGGTAGCCAAGACAGAAGTAAAGTAACTCAGGCGGACCACCCCCCCACACACATATATGCCGCTGGTGCTGAACGCCGGGATAACGTGACGTCACAATGTGCGAGCATCAAAGAAAATCTACTGTTGAGCTATAGGGGGTTAGTGAGGGAAGGAGGGAAAGTGTGTAAGTGTTTCTGAGCATGCATGTACGTATGTATATATATATATTTGTGTCTGAGCATGTATGTATGTGTGAGCCTTGTGCATGGCAAGCAAAAATCGATTTTGATGACATATTTGTTTAGTTTTTGCTGCATTCATTTTCGGGTAACAAATTTTGTTTCCCGGTCGTTTGGCTCAGGTAAAGTTCTGGGGGGCAGGTCGGAAAATAAAAGGAAATGAAAACAAAAATGCATTTTTCTCAATCATAGTTTTAATTAAATATGACAAAAATAGTTTACTTGTGAATTAATATTGTTAGTAAAACTTTTTCCTATAGGGTAGCCTTATATTCAGGCTTTTTCTTTTTTTTCTAAATTAATATTCAAATTTTGGGTGTCGTCTTATAATCAGGGTCGTCCTCTAATCGAGCAAATATGGTGATTTTTCCATGTGGTGGGTGCGGAAGTACTCACTGTCTCTAGAAAGTTCGCTTTGTCTTGCTGACAAGGAGGGAATAATGATGCCCACGGGGGGCCAGCATGGGCTATAGTGGGCCCTGACTGTTGTGCAGAGGAAGGGTAGGCTTTTTTGGCGGGAATTTAAGGGGTGGAGTTGGGGGCATGTTATTTAAGGGGCTGTTTTCCCAGGCTTAGAACATTTGTGGTTAGCTTACCTGGTTGTGTTCCCACACTCCCTCCCTTTATATTTGTATTCTGGTTTGGGTTGTGGTGCTTTTTTCCACAGTCTGCGGGGCGACAGCTTGCCAGGTATCCAGGGGGTTAATGTGGTGGTAAGTGGTTCTTGGCTGTCAGTGCTGGGAACCTCAGGTCAGGGAGGGGGCAACCGGGTATTCGGTTATGGTACCTGGATTACTTGGCAAGGTTGGTGTATTTATTGTACATATTTACATGTTTGTGTTTTGAGTCATTGTCCTTGTTAACTCACCTATGTTTATTGTTTCAGATTTTGGTGTGACAATGACTCTAAAAAATAAAATTGGCTGTGGCCTTTTTTTATCCATATTCAATGGTCTGTGGTGTATTTATTGGGGTTAATGGGGTGTTAAGCCTAGCCTGGAAATTCGAGGCTACAACAGTCATGTCTGGGAAGGGGGGGGGCACACAAATGTTTGTCCGAGTTTTTTCTCCAAACTTGACCATCCCACGAAGCAGACCTGAACTCCTTCACCGCTCTATTCCACATTTAATTTTAACTACAACACTACACTTCACACATAAACTTCAATCTCCAAAGCAACACATTTCAAGCAAAACATTCTGAGCTTCTTACTTCATTTAGTGTTTTTTTTTACTAATAATAATATTTTTATAGTTGTGTTAAACTCATTTAATTTAAGCAAATAAAGTGTATATTTACAATCAAAACTTCAAGAACTATAAAAAATGCTGGTTGAAAAAACCCTTCACTTGATAGATCATATGCAATGAATCAGGTTATTATTTTATTCAAGACAATATTTTATTTCAACTTTAGTTATATCGAGTGGAATAACATTTTTAGCTATGACACATGTCACAGAGACAAATTAACCTGAGGGTAATGTATTCCTGCAATAGACATATCTGTGAATGTAGTTATTATATTGATACTATACTATGAATATGATACTCTTTTCTTTTAAAGGTGCTGTTCCAGCTAGGGTGTCTTATAAGATATCACAAATGATGCATCATGCAAAGAGAACATTTTGGGTTTTTTTTCTCCTCAAGGCTGGATGTCATTCATCCAAAGCTCTCTCTCTGTATTACATCAACCAAATGCCCCATCTGTGATGTCAGAAATCGAAAGCCAACACAGAGCAGTACAGCTGGGAACAAACTAAGGCACTTTACACTACTTCACTAGGCAAGTTGCAAAAGAATATATAATCTATCTAAGAAGCAAATTAGTTGCTGTTACTCAGTCCAAACTCATTTATCATCTGATTTTATGACCTACACGTAAATGTGTGAAATCTGTACAAAAATAGGAAAGGGGAAAAAAACATTTAAATGAGCTCATTCTGAAACCAGTAACTCAATGAAGTTAGGGATGCTTCAACAACTGCCTTGTGAGTACACACAGGGGACATGCTCCAAGCAGCACTGCTAGTAAAACATCTTCATAAAACTCTAAAATCAACATTTCTTTTCTGTATAAATTCTCCAGAGAAACTTGACTGTTTTATTCCTTTGGATGCAGACATTCATACAGTGCTGTGCAATACATTAGAAGATCATTGTTCCAGGACATTTACTTCCTGACCTTTTACTATACTCTCAAATGTATGAATTTTCGGAAATACGTCTGAAAGAGACAAAATTGTTCCAACTGGTGGTACCCTCTATCGATCAGGCATTGATTTGGGCCTGCGCTGTCTTGCCAGCATTAAAATGCCTAATGTGAAATTTGCCTATGGGCCTTATTGGTCATACAAAAATACTAAATTATTCAACAAATGTATTCCATTTTTGAAAACCAGAAAATCGAGCAGCTTCAAATTATAAAGCAAAGCACAAGACCTAATAATAGATGTCTAAGGGTATACTCAATAATTCACATAGACAACCCCAAAAATACCACACACAAATTCAAACCTCATAACTTAAATTGCATTTCGTGAAACGTGAAAGGACGAGGTTTGAAAATGTGCTTGTTATTGTGCAGAAAACTATAATGCCAAGTAAAACTATAATAAAATTCTGCTGGTTACAGATATTCAAGTAGAACTTTAAGTGTTATTGTGGCAGAAGTTATTTTGAGGCAGAAGTATTTTATGGAATAATACATTAGAGGCATTAGGGGCTACCTAATATTAAATACAATCTATGGATGCCTATGGCAAAATGCTAATTTAAAGACATGCAGACATAAAATTAGCATTTAGTTGCAGCATAATCCACATATTGGATGTTCTGTAATATTGTAGCCTTGGATGAATACATTTTTTTTTGTTCGTATTCGTTATATGAAAGATATCCATATTCAAGAAGTATGTCACAGGCATTCAGAGGATACAATGAATATACATTACTCACAAAATATTGGTTTCGATAAATCAAGTTTTGTGCAGCATGCAGCCACGTGTATCCAGCAGGCAGACGCAAGCATTCCATTTATTGGTAACTGGCCCCTTTTGAGTCAAATAAAGTTGATTTTGCAATGGCAGTAGAAAATGCTGAAAATACTTTGTAATCGTTGTGTATACAGGAATTGTAGGTCTCTGAGTGATAGACATTATAACCTCTCTGGGATAGTCGAAGCAGTGTTTGTATTGGGTTCTTATGCTGCTAAGGTTTTAGTGTTAAATATATGTCAACTTAGAAATGCTGTTCTACTTGGACAAAACATCGATTGCACCATCTTTCCGCTGCAGGTTTAATCAAATAAACTTCTTCAGTTTGTATGGCCAAAAACCTCAATATGTTTAACATGCCAATAAAGTGTTTTCTGGTAAAATCCACAAATCATGGATAATCACAATTAAAAAATGATTATTAGGGAAAGTTGACACATTCAACAGTACTAGCTGTATGTGGCTTAAAGGGAAGTATTCTCTTACATACCCACCAGAGATGTTGTATGTTTAAGTGTACACACAATACATTTAAGAGAAAGGTGTTTACACTGAGATGCACCGGCATTCTCTAAAGTGAAACTACAATTGAAGTTCGATGTCTGCATTTTGCTGTTTGTGAAAAGCACTGGCCTAATGGAGGCCCATGCATTGTTTAAGTCAATCTGTGTGTATGTAAGTGTGTTAGTGTGTGTGTTAATGTGCAAGTGTATGTAACCATGCAAGTCTGTGTGTATAAGTGTGCTAGGGTGTGTGCTTGTGTTTAAGTATGCTAGTGTGTGTAATTAAGTGTACTTGTGTGTGTTTAAGTGTGCTAGGATGTTAATTAAGTGTACTTAGTGTGTGTGTTAGTGTGCATATAACTATGTGTGTCTGTTACCTTTTTTTCATATACGACTACCATGAATTACTTTATGTACCGTCACATACATGGGCTGTGTATGCCATCGACATGTATACACAAGCATAAAGATTGGATACATTTGCTAAGAGTGGCCCTTTTTAATAAATATTTGAATTGCATTACTATTACAGTTTTCATATCGTAAATATGTTTATTAGGTTGTGCCCCAGATCTAACTTTAGCAAACCTACAAGAAGTGGCTTGGCCTCCCAGGCGAAAAATGTGCCTTAAACCTATAGTACTCAGAGGCTTAAAAGTGCAGACTGGCACCCTTCCGCATTAGAGAAAAGAAAAAAAGACAACTTACCGTATTTGCTCGATTATAAGACAAGGTTTTTTCCAGAGCAAATGCTCGAGGTCGTCTTCTAATCAGACCTCAAAAAAATGTCTGCTGGGGCCATGCTGCTTACCGGGCTTTGATCGCGAGCAGCGTCTCTGCTACTAGCAGCAGGAGAACAGGAAGCTAGCACAGTCCTCACATAACTCTACCTCCTCCCTCCTTCCTTTGGGGGCGGGGCCAGAGAAGTTGCTCGCACAGCCGGGCACCTGCAGAAGTCTGCGAGTGGGAGATCTACAGTTCGGGTAGGGGGTGGGGAAGGGTTTTTGAGCAAGTATGTGTGATTAATGGAATGAATGAGTATTTAAATGTTTGTGAATGCGTGTGTGTGTGACAGCATGGATGTGTAAGGGGGGTGGTTGTGGTAGCATGGCATAGGGAGGCTGTAATCACAATACTATCATCCCCAGGTTCCAGCATGTACTGGCTGCCTTGGCTTGATAGAAGTGTGATTCCTGTTAGCAGTTTTATATATATATATATATATATATATATATATATATATATATATATATATATATATATATACCTCCAGGAATGCATTTTAACCCCCTATATGCCACTCAGCCCCATGATATGCCTTTTAACCCCCTATATGCCACTCTGGTATAAGGCATATCATGGGGTATAAGGCATATCATGGGGCAGAGGGGCATATAGGGGGTTAAAAAGGCATATCATGGGGCACAGTGGCATATAGAAGGGTATAAGACATTTCTGGAGGCAGAGTGGCATATAGAGGGTTAAAAGGCACATTATGGGGCAGAGTGGCAAATAGGGGGTATAAGGCATTTCTGGGGGCAGAGTGGCAAGCCTGGGGGCAGATGTGCATAACTGGGGGGGCAGGTTGGCAAATAAAAGGAAATAAAAAATATATATTTTTCTCAATCATAGCTTTTATTAAATATGAAAATTAGTTTACATGAATTAATATTTACTAGTAAAACTTTTTTACTATAGGGTAGTCTTATATTCAGGCTTTTTGTTTTTTTCCTAAATTAATATTTTGATTTTGGAGGGTCGTCTTTTAATCAGGGTCGTCTTATAATCGAGCAGATGCGGTAAATAGCTCTGTCCGATATCTAACCCATAGAATGTTTCAGCAGCAGACAGTTTTGTTGTACACATACCAGGACACCATCTATAATGCATTTCTTGAGATAGAACAACAAAAGATTCAAAGATCTATAGATCTAGCTATATTACATTCATCCAAATACAAGAGAGAAAGCTGATTGGTTAGCCCAGGTAGTCAAATGGGACAAACAATTTACTCTAACTAAATCAAAAGTTAATGTTTACTGTACATTAAAAACTAATTGAAATGTGAATAATCTGTCTATAGCAATGTACATAAACAATGAAGTTACATGTTCAAATATTTACTAAGATAAGTCACTCATGTAAGCTGTAGCAGTAATATATCTGATGCTAAGAAGGACACATCATTATGTTTTTCTACTATATAATAAATAGATACCAATGTTTCCCTTCAAACTTAGAAAGCCATATGCACATGTTATATCATTTGCAATAGTTAATGTACCATCAGTGGAGGCTCCTCCATAGGAGCACATGCGCACGTGAACCCCCAAGCGCAAAAAGAAAAAAAAATATTTGCAAAATTCATCAAATTAGATTGAAATGGATTTTTGATGAATTTTGCAATTTTTTATTCCTTTTGCGCTTTGGGGTTCACGTGCCATGAAGCCTCTTGTCCCCTGATGTAGCCTCCTATGCCTCTGCCTATCGGGGGAGAAGCTCCCTGTCGGCAGCACACTCCCTGCCCACCCCAGAGTGTCCCCGCCCTCCTCAGAGACTGACTGCAATCCTGCAGTCACACTGATAATTGGCCCCGCCCCTTTCCTAATAGCGTCCACATTGCTCAGCAACTCATCTAACAGTAAGTACAAAATTAATATTTGAGCTGCTGAAAGTTCGGTGAGGTGGGGGTTAATTTAAGGGCAGTTATTTTTAATGGGTTGTTTAGGGTTAAGTTAGGGGCAGTTATGGTTAATGGGGTCTTTAGGGTTAATTTAGTAGCAGTTATGGTTGATGGAGTCTTTAGGGTTAATGTAGTGGCAGTTACGGTTGATGGGGGTCTTTAGGGTTAATTTAGGGAAATGTATTTTAACCTGTACATTACGTCGTAAATGTGCATTTCATTTTCAAAATGTATATATTGTGAACCCCCATTGGAATTACCCACCAGCCGCCACTGTGTACCATTGTGGCATTATTATTGAAATATCCTGTCTCTATGGTACATATGAAAAGATATGCTATTTTGCTTTTCAGAAGAAAAACCTAAATTGAGCTTCCCAGTTATAATAAATACAATTTTTTGGTAAAGCTGCAGAAAGCAGCAGATGCTTAATAGCCTGAATAATTATGATAAAAACAGCATCTTGCTATGTCACAAATCTCAGAAGGAAAGACACTTTCAGGTTGCAGCTGATGTTACTAAACTGTACCAACAAAGATCGAGTCCAGTGGCCAGAGTGAACAGGGATGTCTTGTATCAGTAACAACCACTCTTGTGCATTGGGTTTTCATATGCCACTTTTTTTTACGCCAGTATTTCCTAATTTGTGCATTTGGGCCCCTAAAGAAACAGACCTTAACCTCAAAATACTCGATATCTGTCCACCCATTTGTCTGTTGTGGCATTTATACAACCTGTTTCGAAAGAGGGAATGGACTTTGTCTAAGAGGGTACATAATAAGTGATTGACAGATAGAAGTAACCAAAACAATTGCAGTATGAACTGGAGTTTTTGCCATTAACCCCTTAATGACAATGCATTAAGGGGTTAATGGCAAAAAACAAAAAATGCATTGTTTTCAATGGGTTTTGGGACCGCCCATTGTCCTTAAGGGGTTAATACGGTTTGGCGGTTCAGCGATTATTCTCCTTTCCTGTGAATAGTGCACCCATGTAAACTATATATTGTTTTTCCAAGGAGAGAGAGCTTTCTTTTGATACCATAGTTAGATAATTAGCTGAAAATGTAGGATAAGAAATGTAGTAAAAACTAGCGAAAATTAGAAAAAAACTAATTTTTTATATATTTTCCCCTCTGAATCCTCACAAAATTAGGTGATCAATTTAGGTGTCCTGATTTCAGAAATACATAATTTATATAGAATTTCCATACTTTCCCAGCACTTATAGGGAACATACTATAAGGTGTACATTATTCATAGAATTTTTATTTTGGGGGGGTTTTAGATATTGTGTTAGGGCAATGAGATGTAAGGGTTTTTTTCTTTTTTTATTATCTTTTTTATAATGTTTTATTTATTTATTGTAAAAAAAAAATTTAAGTGCAGTATGGTAAGAGGTCCTCTTAGGGACCTCTTGAACATGTTATTAATACCAGTGATGTCACAATGACATCACTTAGCTCACTTTGTTTTTCTTTTATTATTTAGTGTATTTTTTTGTTTGTTTCATTTTTCAGCATGTGAGAAGAGTGAGAAACATGGTTTCTCACTCTCCTCCCTGCGATTCCCTGCACCGATCACACTGTGTCTGTGATCAGTGCCTCATTGGAGTGATCGGATATCCCAGCAGGGTCTATCCTGTCCTCCGGTGAACTTCTGGGGGGCGTCAGAAGTGACGCGACCCGGAAGGGAATGCCCGGTTGCGAGATCGGGCATTTAAAACTGTAACAGTTTTCCGGCATTCGCGCTGTTACAGGATATAGGGCAGCAGAAAGCCAGCGATGCTGGCTGTTGCTGTCAGGGGGAGTCCAGGCTGTCATACGAAAGAAAGGCAGGATGCACCGGTACATCCATAGGGGTTTCTTGGTATGCGTTTTTTGGACTTACCGGTACGTCCATAGAGGACTGAAGGGGTTAATCAGGCCAAAATAGGGCTCTGTGCACGTGCAGAGTTTCATTTCTTGAACTATTGTTTCTGAGTTATGTTTCAGTAATGCACTTACACTACCAGCTTCATCTTTTTTTAGCATAAATTAATAAGAAAACATTGTTCACAAGCAGGTTGTTGTTGTTAAGCAGGCAGGTCAGCAGAGGGGACTACACATGCGCAGTGTGTTATTTCTTGAAATACTGTTCCTGAGTTGTGTTTCCATAATACGCTTAATACATTTAATACATGTATGAGGCAAAGCCTCATATTTTTGTAGAGCACAGAGTTAATTAGTCCCATAATTAAGTATTACTAGCTAGGCAGGCTAAAGCAGGGGGTTAACCATTACAAAAAAAAGAAAAATGCCTTTTTACCTTTCCTATGTTCTTTGAAATATTTGCATAATTACAAGCACAATTCTTTTCTTTAATTAGAAACAGGACACATTTTACTTATACTATTTTCTGTAGCAAACAAATATTAGTCATTCATTGAAAACAACTTTTCATGCATCACTAAGCTGTATTTAAAATATCCTATGCTTCAATATAAAATAAGTGATTTTACACCTTAATTCCTACTGCAGAGTTTACGAATCTACCCTCCCCAAAGGGAGTATAAACTTTACTATATATATATATACCACCTATGAAATACTGAGGATTAATAGCTTCAATTCAGTTGAGATTTATAGCTTTTAGTGTGTTTCCTACAGCGTTGGTTAATTTAGATTGAAAAGGTAACAGCTTTCATTTTATATGCATTTTATAAGCATGTATTTCACCTTTTGAGTAAAGAAGCCAGTTTATTCTGGCATGATTTATTAGCAAAGCTTCAGTTCATTCAGAATGTACAATAACGTCCCAACATTTCAACTTCACTTTTTATTCACGTTTATTTAGATTGGATAAGAGAAAGAAGAAAGATGGTCTTTCTTCACTCTCTCTTATTTTAGATGATGCAAAATAGTAAGACGATGGTCCCACTGGCAAATGTAACTGGAAGCCAGAGACATAACATTCTCTAACAGCTTTCTTCTGGAAACCTGACAGTGAACAGAGGAAACTAGAAATGGTAGGTGAAATAAAAGAAGATAATGTTCTGCAGACACAGGGCTCCATAAGTAAGTATAGGATGCAATTCTTTACATGTCGAGTTTCATGCATCTAGAGTCTAGATTGGCAATCAAGAAATATGAAAGACTACTTTTCTACAGTAATAGTTTAGTATTCGTTTATAGAAGAAACAGGTAAAAAAAATGGCACATTTTTCAAGGTCAATAAAAATTAAGTGGACCCCCAAGCCCCTGTTGCCCCCCCCCTACAAGTTTATACAGATACTTTCTTGCTTACACACACTCATGCTAGGAGCCTGTCACAACTATGGTGCTACTAGTATGGAATCACATAACTTTGTGTTGAGCCCACCTTTCATAGCAAGCCCAATCCAAGTTGGACCAGCACTATTTAAGGAGATTGAAGTGTAACCTGCTGGGGGGATCAGTACCCACTCCCTAAAAAAATCTAATATAAAGCATATATATAGCTAATTATAGGGTTGTGTTTAGGAATATGAACATTATCTTCGACTCTACACTGCAGGACAAACTAATTCTTGCTATGTTCGCTGTATAAATACTATTATCCTTTCTATCCCTTTGTTCACAGAATGCTGGCACCTACTGTAGCAAAAAGAACAGGTGGAACTTTGTAAAAGTTGCAGTATTGAGTTGTGAATACAATTAGATATATAATAACATTGTGTACTGATGCTTTTCAATGCATTACTGCTCAAAACTCAGCATCCACAAGGGAGGACATGTTCTTTTCCATGGTACAGGTAACACTTTCCTGATAATGAAACGTAGGATAATGGCACCAGATTGACTATAAAACAAACTAGAAATGTGAATAAAACTCTCTGTCCCGTATCATTTTAATAAACACATTTTATTTCTTGATGCTAACTGGGTAAAGCACTCCCATTACTGGTATAGTTATGGTACCTAAGACACAAAACAAATTTAAAAATGGAATTAAAGTATTCTCCATTCAGAAGATTATAACCGAACATCTGTTCAAACACTTAGGCTATGACAATTTTTAAAGGTGCTTGATTATGATAAGATCAATTTATGAAATGACTTTCTCACTATGAATTGCTGCAAGAAATAAGTATGAAGGTTATCATCATAATATTTCTTGGTGCTTAGCAGATATAAAATGTAGTGTTCAGCAACTGGTGGTAATTAGCACACTAATAACGACAACAAGGAATTGGTGAACTTATTACACCTTTTTGCAGAAGACTATGGATAGGGAAATAGTTCTTTTTTATATTTTGTTATTATTCTATTCTAGTCAACTAAAATTCAGCAGTGAAGAAAAATAAATGTTCTATTTTTTTACATGTGTTTTTTTTAACAAAAAAGTGTTTGCTGATGTGAAAATGTGCTTTGGACGTGTGTGCCCATTGCATGTGGTCGGAAGATGTTAAATAGGTAGTGGTGAAGTTTGGAGGGGCATTCTACCCTCATTTTACTATTGGTAGTTTAAGCCAGGGCCGGCCCTACAATGGAGGGCCGCCCCAAGCGCTTTTTTGGTTTTTTTTGGAGCGGAGGAGAGAGAGGGGCACCGAGTGGTTTTCGCTTACCCGCTCGGCGCCTCTCTCTCTCTCTCCTCTGCGGCGAGTCTCCCTGTTCGGTCTCGGTGCCGGCTTGTAATGCAGAGCGCCGGAAGTGACGTCAATTTCCGGCGCTCAGCATTACAAGCCGGCACCGTGGCAGAGCAGGGAGACTCGCCGCAGGACTGTTGAAAGGTAAGTACTGGGGGGGTAGATTATGGCGTCGGCGAAGTTTAAAATGACGCCCCCCCCGGCGTCGGCGGGGGGGGCGGCATTTTAAACTTCGCCCCAGGCGGTGTTAAGTCTTCGGCCGGCCCTGGTTGAAGCTTAAGTATTTACAGTATTTACTTTTCAATAGAGGAAGAGGGGAGCTGCTCTGTAGCTGCAGCCTCTGGCTAATGTAAGTGTATATATATATATTGATTTTCAAAGAATGAATATGAATTTTTTTGGTTTGGAGATATTTAATTTTCAACCAAAAACAAGCAACAAGTTAACGAAAGGCCAAAGATCAAGAGTAATCATGGAAATCCAAAGAAAGGGCCTAGCAGCTGTCATATACCCAACGAAAACATGATGCAAAAGTAGGTCTTAAGAAAGCTGCGAGAATGTATCCAGTAACTGATTTTGAGTTTATCCTGCTCATCTGCTTATTCCGGGCACTAAACTGATTTTATGAATAAAGCAAATTATTTAGTCAACATTTTCTGGCTCTTAACTGGTGATTTTTAACACAAACGTCAAAGTGTTACCCGTATGACCCACAAAAAAGCAGCACGATAATTGCGACCCGACAATAATATACATTTACCCAGAACACTAATTCATAAACTACAATTTAATGCCAGATGAGGCAAAAGTGTTATAGAACAATAAAAATTCATTTGAAGCTGTAGACAAAAGGCAAACAAATGCCCGATTCTGCTGATGATTACTCATAATAAAGCTTAATGAAAGTGAAATGTTTAATCTCACCTCTGATCACCTTTAATTCATTGTTTAGTGAATATGAGCATGATTAGAACATGTTTCAGAAGGCAATCCTCGTCAACTCGGTTGAACAGTACCGCAGATTATAATGGCACTTTATTGATAAACAGATAATAATAATAATATAATAATAATAATGCACATCTAGTATTAAATTAACAAATGAAAACTGATCAAAGAATCAGCCATATCCATTTAATAAAATATAATCTGTATCAACAAGAATCCTTAAAATTAACTAAAGGTCCAATGTTTTCCATGGGGAACATTGTTTTGCCTTTCTTTTTATTCTTTCTTTTTAAATTAGAGCTGAACTTTTAAATTGAATTGGTAATAGTGACAGCTATAAATAATAAAGACAGCATAAGCTATCCTCTGATTATAGTTTCTAATCATCTTTACAAAGGGAAAGTTATTTCAGCTTTGATTTCCATCAGTTTTTTATAACAGAAATATGATTTGTAATTTGAAAAATAATTTAAAAGACCGTACATGCTAAATTTGAGCGCTTTATGTAAGTACTTCTACTATACTTTTTTTTTTGTCCAGTAAAAATATAGGAATGAGTTTAAAAACAGTTTGGCAAAATACAATCGACTCACAGACTGCTAATGTAGTGAAAACCATTAGTAGCCGAATAGCAACTACGACATGGCAGCAAATCATTATTTTATGAGCATGTATGTAAAAACACAGCAGTGCGATGCAAAATAGAAAAAAAGAAGAAAAAAAACCAAACAAATATATCATTAGATCTCACATTAGGCCTTGGTATTTTGTGAGATGTGCATGCTGCTTTATAATAATATTGAGTGTTTATACTGTTTTTCTGTATTCTGTAGGCATTTCACACCATATGAATTCTAAATGAAATAGTTTAAAATATTAAGAACAGCGTTTGTCTTTTCAATTTTTATGGAAATTCATTGGATGAAAACCTACAATTTGATGTTATGGAGCATGGAAATGTGTTGAAACTGATCTATATCTATCTACAAGTGAATGTTTCCATGACGATTCTTTTTGCATTTTTAAAATGTCCTAGCATTTTCTACGTTAGCTGCCTGAGTTATTAAATTATTTGTAAACTGATACAAACCTTTTGTGGTATACTATATATTTGTTATATTTTATGTAAAGGTATGTATTTTGGGTCTTGTTGAATATTGCAGCAGTGTTTTGCCATTGTTTCAATTGTTTGCGTTTCTCATTATTTGCTTGCATTAGTAAGCGCTAATGCTTTTCTATTGTTTGTAATGACATCCATATATTTACACACAAATGCATGGCAGAGTAAAGCTCTTCTATACTATTAATATATGACTGTTATGTAATATTGTTTGTAGTATGCTCTGGATACTTGTGCTAGACCTATGCTTGATATTGTATTTTAGGGAAGCACGACTATTTATTGAGTGTTAATTTCATCTTTGCTTGGGTCATCATTATAGAAAAATAAAAACATCGATCAGATCTTGATTTTGTCTTAGCTTTATGCCTATCCCATGTATGTTTAAATTCCCTTACTGTATTCATGCATTACTTTCATTTTTTGCATATCTCCCTTTATCTAAATACAAAGCTGCTCAATAAAAAGTGAGTGGGCTCGATTTTCTAGATTCCAATTATATGTGCAAACACTCCAAATGACATCTTCTCTTTACTGTTGAGCCATTGAACTTTCACTTTGAACTAGTTGTGCTCATTTTGAAGCAAAATCAAACATATCTCCTTCTCCTTACTATGCCATTGACATTTTTTAGTGAATTATGAATAAAGGTATAGCCTCCTTTATTCCAATGTATGATATATCATCTTTTAATAAATATATTTGAACCTCATAGAAAAAAATCAGCTTTTGATACTTTTTCTGTAAAGGTCAGCTGACCAATACATTTATTTTGAGAAAGATAAGAACAGACAAGCAAATGTTGCCTTACATCTTTAAAAAATATTCTTCATGGCCTCAATAACCTGCAATCTGTTATAGTGTAAATAGTCTGTCTATCTTTAACAAGCCTTGAATAGGCTCATAAATACTTCCTTTGTAAGACGATATCCAATCTAGCAATATAAAATGTTTCCGCCAATGCAATATGCTATCAAACTCTCCTTCATTGCAAATGTATTTTTTCCAGTGCTCGGTAAAAGACGCTAAACCCATATTTTAATCTACTATAAACTACACTGCATCATAACAGTATAACTGACACAGCCAAGATAGGGTATATATATATATATATATATATATATATATATATATATATATATATATATATATATATATATATATATATATATATACAGCAGACCAAATGAAAGCAAAATTACGTCAGCATGAAAATTCAAACCAGTTTCAAATGCGCACATTGGTACTTAAACGTGAACACGATGCTTATAACTTCTTGTGCTAAACAAAATGAATCTGTTTTATTAGGTGTATTTAAAGTTGGGTGCAACAAAGCTCACAGATTCCTAAAATCAGTGGACAGCTTTTTCTTATTGAACACATTTGTTGTGATGCTTTACCCTGCATAACGCCCTATATTCCTTGAATTACGTTTTTTTGATTTTTTCATTGGCCAGGGGCATACACTGAGCAGCACCAGAAATATTAATGTCCGTGATACATTTTACAAGAGGAAAAAGGGTATTCTGCATTACGATACATCAATAATTTAGTGCATCTTTCTAGTTCTTTTACACAAGAATACAGTTTTATATTTTGGATTTGTAATATACAACTTTAACTTTTTTAGTTTTTATTATTTATATTCGTTATTTATTCGAAACGAGCAAAAATAGACAAATATAACTTAACAGATATAAATAATATACAACTATACTGAAAATATTCACTATTCATTCATAAATCTATATATCTATAAATAATATACAGCTATACTGTAAATACTCACTATTCTTTTAGATTTCTATATATCTAATATCATTTCTCTCTCCTATTGACTTAATTATCGTTATGGGTTGTAAGATATTGGTGCATTGCTGGCATTAAATAAGGGAAAAAGTCAGGATGGAGAGCTGTGAATAGGTTGAACTACTATCCTAATTTCCTATTTTTTAAAAAAAATTAAATACAGATTACAATTTACTAGGTTACCATGATTCTATACCCCAAACCACATATCTGGAAATATCTGGGGAGAAACACCTATGCCAGCTGTTATAGTTTTTATAGTATATCTATAATTTGGGGGATAAGCAATTTAGGTAGCTGCACAGTTTGCCCCCTAATCATGCTGATGTGGGCCTTTTACTGGACAATCTTTAGGAGATTCCCGCTGTCGATGTGGCTAGGTTATGTTCAGTAGTGTGGTTTATTAGAGAGAATGGGGAGAGGAGAGTCAGGGAAAAGAAAATAAAACCAGAAAGAAGACATAAGAGAGAAATGGGGAGAGTAGAATTAGAGTTCGAGGAAAGAAAAAAAGAGACAGAAGATACAAGAGATAAATAGGAGACATATAAGAGAGAGTAACATTTGATGAAAGAAAGAAAAAAAGAGAGAAAGAGAAAGAAAGGCTAAAAGTGCACTACCCAGGCCTGTACAAAGCACATTTTCAAAATGGGAATGCACAGAAAACCAAAAAGGAGACTAGAAAGTATCCGGTCAGGATCTGAATACTTTCTTGAGTCCTTATTACTTTATTTGTCCTGGTAGATACATGTGAAACCACAAGTAGAACAAGCAGGGGTCAACAAATTTGGTTTGGATTTAGGAGCCAGCCAAATATTAACTCCTGGGACACGTAAAACACACCATACACTAATACACACACTGTTGACATACACACTCTTATACACATGCACACACTATTCAACAACATACATACACTGTCATATATACATACATTATAGATATATAAATATACACTGTATCTGGAACTACGATACAGAAGACGTACTGACTCTGACACTATACATTTAAACACACACGCACTCTAGCAATATACATATACACACTGACTCCAGCACTATACATATACACACTGACTCCAGCACTATACATATACACAAATACAGAGACTCTGACAGTACAGTATACCCTTAGATACACTACTCCCCCTCACACCACATGGAGACCTGTCACGCCACTGCCTATCTTCTGCCATTGTGAACCCGGCACTCAACTCTTTCCAGCGAGGTTGCATAGCATGTATTGGGACACCCGCTCTAGAGCAGGAAGGCATAGGATGCCGTATTCACCATGGCAGCCCTGTTCAGCTTTTACCATCAAAAACCTAGGTGCCAGGTATTGGTTTCTAGTCGCCATGGCGACTTGGCACCGGGGTTTGTCAAGCCCTATAATGCCCAGTAGTACAAAATCAAAGCAGACCTCCCGGCTCAAATGGCCACTGGTCCAGCAATTCAATAGGTAATTCTGGGATTTATGTTTTTATTCCAGGACAATCTAGGTGAAAACTAGACTGGGGCAACTAGTCAGGACATACAGGAAGTTATAGACCTGTTCTAACAGGAAGTGTCCAATCACTAGAGACTCAGAGTTCAGTGTGTTCATGTAGCTCTGGTATCAAGCTAGAAATGTCCTAGTTGTGATAATAAACACAATGTCCATTAAAAGTTAAGTGAAATGTGATAATAAACACGAAATTGTAAATACTGTGGCCATGTTTGAAATAAAGAATAAACTAATGGTTATAGATCACAAAAAACATTGAATATAAGTAAATAAAAATGACGATTTTACCATTTGGATAATTATGCACAATAATGCAACAGATCAAAATCCGTTGACATGAAAATATGCAACAAAATCCACCTTGAAATATATTAAGTGATTAACATTCCATACGTATGTTTGCCAACAGTGGAGCAGTGATGCAATGAAATAAAGAAGATTTACACGTCACTTAACTTCCCTGTTCAGTATTTCTAATTTAAATACACACTGTCAAATTTTACATTTGTTGACACTCAGTATAGAAATTATACTGCAAGGTGGCATATAAATTTATTTCATATTTGTATTATTCATACCTCCATCAAGGAGATGCAAAGAAGCCGAAATTAAAGGCATTATTAAATCTGACATGCTGTGTGTCTTGTAAAAAGAAAGACAAGGATATACATAAACAGTGAGAGCAAAAACCACTGGAACATCTTAAATTTCTCAGGGCCAGGGCCTTATCCATCGCTGGTATTGAAAATGTTAATGTCTATTTTTGAAGGCCATGGACTGCAGTTCAGGAGATACCAAAACTAAAATAATAGATCTTCTCGCAAGGAAAGTTTTACAATTCACTTTAACCCTTCCTGTCTCACTTTACCTCTTGTTCTCTATTCCAAGTAAGATATCGGACATGGGATGAGAAAAATACACAAAAAAAAAGAAAAGAAACTAAAAGGCAGCGTAGCTGAAAAAGATCCCAATTAGCAATCGAAAAAATAACACTAAACCATGTGATACACATAAAGATATAGACAGAATATGATGCATGGAAGCAAACATATACAAAACTACAGCTAAAATAAAAAAATACTTTGTACAAGGGATAAAATGAGGATGCATGAATACAAGCATTACCCCTTAAAACCAGCCCTCTAATCAGGTCCATAGTTTGACCTACAGAAAAGCCAAGTAACATTTGTCTTTAACAATTTTACAAATAACTGTGACATCATCCAAACTTGCAGATTTATGCAAAATGGGTGGCCATTCCACCCCTAATGCACATTGCATTTATTCACCTAAATGTCTTGTACCATAATCAGTTCTATTTGCAAAGCTTACAAAACAGATACACAGAAACACCTAAATTATTATTATTATTATTTATTGTTTTATATAGCACCATCAAATTCTGTAGCGCTGTAAAATGGGCAGACAGGACATAACAAGTAGCATGTAACATAACAAATCGACTAACAGAGACAACAGGTGAGGAGGGCCCTGCTCAAACAAGCTTACAATCTTACTATATTGTAATAATGTAAATTTTTAGTTTAATTTTGAACTGCTACAACACTTCAGATGAAGTGAAAATCAAAGGTAACACATTTTGTATAACCGTTCTACAGTCAAAAAGTAACTAAGTACAGTTAAAAATGAACATATTACCGAGATTCCTGTACTTATTTCACACCCTGCCAATATTTATCTCACGAACTTACTTTACACAATGTCACCGAACCTTTTTAAAATATATTTGGTCCTCATCTACTCACCGCCTGGCATTCTCCCATCTGGTCCGACCCAGGCTTTGCGGGGGGTTGGGGGTTCCGCACTTAGAGTTATACTACCACACGGCGCATATGCGGAGGGTGGTTGAGTGGACGCTTCGTGCCCATAAACAGTGGGTTCTGCTGGAGGAGGAGGCGCTCACGCATCCTATCCACTCTTACCCTTGGCTCCCAGTAAGGTCCAACCGGTTCACCAACATCAGGCATCCTACTATCTCGCCGACTTTACGCGTCCTCAAAAGATACGTCACGGGGGGTCGATTGCTCTCACACCCCAGTCCTCTTTACCCGATCTCTGACAACCCAGCCTTCCCTCCAGGTTATCTCACCGGTAGGTGCAGACGATTTTCACCTGCCCCCTCGGGCGATCTGCGTTTCCACCAGTTATGTGTTAATGGGGTTCTGAAACCCATAACAGACCTCCTGGGCTCTCGTCCCCCACACGCCCAAGACACTTTCTTCTACATCCAACTGCAACACTTCATTGCCTCACTGCCCCGACGTTCTGACTATTGTAGACCCTTGACAGCCTTCGAACAGCTTTGTACTGCAACTTCCGAACCGGGTCACCTGATGTCCACACTATACTCCATGTTGTTGGCTTTAGATACTTCTCACAAGCCCTACTTTTTAGCCCTTTGGGAACGAGAGTTTCCACACATTTCCACTGAGGCAGACTGGAATAAAATTGTTCAGTCGACCCATAAGGGTGCCCTAGCCAGCAGAATACAAGAAGCTTCTTACAAACTGCTTATCAGATGGTACCGTGTCCCGCATACTCTTCACAAATTCTTACCAGGTGTGCCTGACCTGTGCTGGAGGTGTGAAGATGGTCCAGGCACTTTCCTACATATATGGTGGGAGTGCCCTTTAGTTGTTCCATATTGGAAGGTAATTGAGCGTGTCATTCGTGAAGTAAACGACCCCGCGTATATTTTGACCCCTGAAGCAGTCCTATTGCATCACACTTCTCTTTCACTGACAGCATACAAACACTCAGTCACCTACCACATACTCAGCGCAGCCAAGGCAGTGATCCCGATATGTTGGAAGAAAAAGGAAACTCCTCCTATGCACATCTGGCTTAGCAAGATGCATTTTATTTCACAAATGGAGGAATTGGTGTGGACGTCCCGTGGGAAGGAATTCCAGTACAATCGACGATGGTTTTGGTGGAAGGACCTTATCTCTTCTCCTAGACTTCCTGAGATACTGCAATCTGTCAGATAGACCTTTTTGATATTACTACAGGCCTACCCCGCCTCTTCTTAATTGATCTGTTTATTCTTTTCCTTTTATCGACTGACACCGTCAACACGCGCATGGTTTAGTTTGTTTTTTTTGCTGTTGTTTATACAGGTTCTTATGTGCCTTTTAATATTATGCCTTGGCTCTCCGTTTATTCTGCTGTGGACTACATTTGCGGCCTCAGCGATGGTTTCGTACTACGATGGTTGCCGATTTCCCATCGCACAAGAATCGCTAATCTGGTATCTGCCTGTATAAGTGTATTCTGTTCTGCACCACTGTGATTTATGTCTACACCTATGTATCGCTTACTGATTGTATGTTATGCTTTTCACTGTATAAGAGTATATATACTTTCTTTATATGACTTTTTGTACACTACTCGTTTGGATGTACTTATGGGTGTGCTGAACCGACGTTACTGTTGTATAACATCCTATTTCGCAGTATTGTGCTGTGATGTCTTCTGTTGCTTCTATTACAATAAACGGAGAATTTACAAAAAAAAAAGTAACTGAGCATAAATATTTTGTCATTTCACTCATACAGGGATATTATAAACCAAGCCTTATTATAATGTTATATATTGCTTTTGCGTTGTATACCTTAGATATTTCACAACATGTAGAATAACCAAACAGGAACACCTGTCTTCGAAGGCACAGTTAAGAAAATGACTAAAATTGTTTGTGATCTAATTATTTCGTGTGCAGTTTAGAACCAGAGTAAACCATTGCGATGGAAAGGAAGAGGGTTAAACACTGAGGTTTGTTTAGCTTCCACAAGGCTGAAATTCTACCTACTAATAATACACTAGTTCTGAGGGTTCTATGTTCTTCATGCCACTTGCTATCTTGGTGTTATTATGTTCAACAATATGCTGTATTGTGAACAAGAAATTGTGCTACCTTTCAGTAGATTAGTATTATTGTTATTATTATAACCTTGTTGCCACTTGGTATGGTTATCTCATCGCGTCTGATCCAACCCTGAACCCCTCATCTCCTGCTTTAACCCTATGTTTTTACCTGGAATGTCTCTATCCTGCCTGTCTCTGTATCCTGCTGATTTCAAAGGGTTAACTTTTGTGCCCTCCTGTCTAGGTTAATTGCAATTGTTAAGACAAGGTGTGAAACATCTGCATCCTATATGCAATCATCTTATCTGTCCACTTGTGAAGTAGCACTTTAAGTTCCTAGGCCTCACTTGGAAACAAGCTTGTTTAGAAATGTAGCTGCAGTGGCCTCATTTCAACTGGACTCTTTATAAGTGGACGGATAAGCGTTACACAGGAGTTAAACTGGTGGGAAACTGCACAGAACTGCAACACCATCTCCCCATGCAATCAACAGCCATCATCTTAATCAAGCCATCTGAACGACCAACAACCTCTACAGATCATCATGATCCTACCAACTCATCTCCATCCAAGCAGTCCCCTCTTACTGTTTCACTTGTCCATCAACCACCAACTATATTGTAAGCTTGCTTGAGCAGGACCCTTTTCTTCTTTTGTACCAGTTTGTTGTGTGTGCTGGGGCTATATAAATACATGAAATGCAATTATTATTATTATTATTATTATTATTATTATTACCATATCTGTGGACTTCCTATGGTAGGTTAGAAGGATGTCTCCCTGGGATGGGGTGGTGCTAGTGCCAGACAGCCTTTAGTGTGTTGGGAGTAGAAAGGAAGAAGGTGGGGGGAAAGGTAGAAAATGGGTTGTGAGAAAGAAATGGGCCTCTATTTCTGATTTTTGTTTTACTATTTTCATTTTCAAACATTTACATGATATTTGATTTCATTGCTACCATCTAATTTGTTACTCTTTTGATGTTTTGTATTGTTGTTTATAATGGAGTCATTATAAAACTCTAAATTATCTGTTATTCTTACTCAAGAATATTTAAGAATATTCAATAATTGCTGCTTGATTAGCGCCTACAAAACATATGTGTTGTATTTGTAGGCCAATTATGGCTTGTTTTAATAGACCATAAGCATTATACCATGATAATAATTGCTAATAATAAAATAACCACCAGGAGAACTAAGGCAGCTATAGACATACCAAGTTAGCCTGCTAAGATGACCTTTGTGCCTCACAAAAAAATGTATGGACAAGAATACAATAGTTGAATTCTGGTCTTTTAAAACAAAATGGAAATCAATTGTTAAATAAAACCAATAAACCATAAATTAGATTCACATTTTGTCTAATCCCATATGTTTTTTCACCATACCTTTCCAAGCAGTTTTGTTTTCCTTCTTTATCCCAACCCTAGTCCCTTAACCCAAAGGGTGAGACCTTGGATTTCAAAATATACACATTCCACTTGTATCTATTACCTCTATAAGCTTCAAATACTTCTTTTGCATTGGTTTTATTTTATATTTTAGATGTTGGCAGTAGAAACAACTTCTGAAGAATCATTTAAATGTTCTGTTGCGAGTTGTGCAATTTGCATTTACTATACAAAAGCACCTTGCTGGCTTTCTCAGCCACTGTGATCTTTGTTTGCCTATTATAAAGCTATTATATCTTCAATAGCCTTTGATTTTTTTTTTTGTATCCTTCCATGGTTTCTTCCATTTTTTATACCAAACTGTAGTTATTCATTGTTGGACTTCTCCATTTTCTATGGCGCAATAAAAATATATATTTATTCTTCTGCAACCATTTATAACTTTTTCTTATTCATATCGGAGGTAATAAAAACATAACATGAAAATTAAAAAATAAAGTTTAATATCGTCAAGCTTCCTTTTGTTACTCTGACCCAGGTATTGCTGCTGTACCCCAATTATTATTACTAGTAAAATGTACTATATCATAGCATGGCAGACCGCAATTCGGTTACTCAGATTCAAGAATGAATAGAAAATATGTAATCTCACAGTTAGTTCATGAAATCTGCCCCAAACAGCAAGTTTCAAAGACTGATACAGAAGAGATACCAAAAGATTATACCACTGTATTCATTATCGAGAGATGTGATAATTAAAATTTTAATTTTGATTGTTGTTAAATTAAGAAAAAAAAAACATTTATATTAACATTCGACAATTCGGTTATTTTTAAATGACCTTAATAAATGTCAGCATCTACCTGGGAAAATATTCCCATCATTGCCAATATCACTCTACCATCTTGAACACGTATACTGTGTTTGTGAGAAAGTCTATCTACACGCATAATTTTCTCTCTCTTCAACTTTGATACACAACCCACTTGAGAATTCTTTAATTGCTTATTGTCTGCACTAAATTAACGCAATTACATCCACTCGTATTGTCTGTAAGTCTATCAAGTCCCTACATAGCCCTCATTGTGAATGCTAAGAGAGGATTTTCTTTGTATGCATTATACATCTTTTGTTACATTGAATTCCAAATTACAGCTTTTGTGATATTTATATATTATATTTTGTTTTGTTATAAAAACATATTTATTAGGCATAAGGGACTATGTATATATATATATGTATATATATATATATATATATATATATATATAGACATATTTTTATAAAATTGTTCTAAAATCACATACTATATATATTTTTTTTCTATTGTTCAGCTGCATTTATATATCATTCTCTTAATTTATATTGAAAAGGTGTATTATTATAAAGGCACGGAGCATTATTTTGGTTTTAAACAAGCATTAATACTTCACTTGAATAAGCAATTTAGTTTTGGCCATCATTTAATAAAAAACAAGGGGCGGCCAGGAGCATAGAGAGTGTGCGAACTGCAGTGAAGACAGGGCTACGCAGGAAGGTGTGTGAGGGTGTGTGCATGTGTTATTATATGGTGTTAGCAGGTGTGTGTACGTATTAGTGTATGACGTTAGTATCAGTGTGTGTGTGTCAGCATTACACAGCATGATGTAATATTATTATCAGTAATGATATTACAGTGTGACTGTATGTTAGTGTATGGTATTAGCATGTGTACGTGTTTCAGTATTGGTGTCAGCATGTGTGTGGGTGTTAGTGTGACGTTAATGATATTAATTATGATATTAGAGTGAGTGTGTGTCAGTGTATAGCATACAGTTGTCAGGGTTAAGCCTAGGGTTAGTGGTGTGAGGGAGAAGTGGGAGAGAGAGATATAGTTTGGGTATGTATGTATGTCTAAGTGTATGGTGTTAAAGTGAGTCAATCGAGTGAGAATATATTTTCGTATGTGTGCATGCTTTAGTTATGAGGGCACTAAAGAAATACTGCACCAAGGTGCCACTAACCCTAGGCTTACACCTGATAAGTGCCTGAAGATTTAAGCATATCTCACTAGACAGGATTCATGTACATTAGAACAGATGTGTCTAAGGGGTGACACAATAACAATTTACAAATACCGTATTTGCTCGATTATAAGACGAGGTTTTTTTCAGAGCAAATGCTCTGAAAAATACCCCTCATCTTATAATCGAGGTCGTCTTCTAATTAGACCTCAAAAAAATGTCTGCTGGGGCCAGGCTGCTTACCGGTGCTTTGGTCCCGAGCAGCGCCTCTTCTATTAGCAGCAGGAAGCTAGCAGAGTGTCACATAATTCTGCCTCCCCCTCCTTTCTCTGGGGGCGGGGCCAGAGAAGTTGCTCGCACAGCCGGGCCCCTGCAGAAGTCTGCGAGTGGGAGATCTGCAGTTCAGGTAAGGGGGTGGGGGGTTTGAGTGTGTGTGTATGTGTGATTAATGGAATGAATGAGTATTTAAATGTTTGTGAATGAGTGTGTGATAGCATGTGTAAGGGGGGGGTGGTAGCATGGCATAGGGAGGCTGTACTCAAACTCCTATCATCCCCAGGTTCCAGCATGTACTGGCTGCCTTGGCTTGATAGGAGTTTGATTGCTGTTAGCAGTTATATATATATATATATATATATATATATATATATATACCTCCAGAAATGCCTTTTAACCCCCTATATGCCACTCTGGCATATAGGGGGTTAAAAGGCATATCATGGGGCAGAGTGGCATATAGGAGGGCATAAGACATTTCTGGAGGCAGAGTGGCATCTAGAGGGTTAAAAGGCACATCATGGGACAGAGTGGCAAATAAAGGGGGATTAAGGCATTTCTGGGGGCAGAGTGGCAACCTTGGGGGCAGATGTGCAAAACTGGGGGGGCAGGTTGGCAAATAAAAAGAAATAAAAAAAATATATATTTTTCTCAATCATAGCTTTTATTAAATATGAAAAAATTGTTTACATGAATTAATATTTACTAGTAAAACTTTTTTTCCTATAGGGTAGTCTTATATTCAGGCTTTTTATTTTTTTCCTAAATTAATATTTAGATTTTGGGGGGTCGTCTTATAATCGAGCAAATACGGTATATTCAAGGTAACCTAAAAATTAGTGAAACCTGTGGACTATGCTTAAACATAGAGGGCAGTAAAGCTCTGGAAATTACTACCTATTCAGGTGTATATTGCAGGTAGTATGAATGCAGTTGCTTTTGCCAAGAGCTCATGGGTAAGTATTTTAAATTGCATTCTGGTTGATCTAGGAAATAATCTGATGACTGTTGGATTCATGAAGATTTTTCCCCATCTGGAAAAAAATACATCCAGTACATCATGCATAGGTTGGATTTAATAAACTTAATATCTTACTAAGTACATCTTAATATATAACTATATATTGTACTAAAGATGTTATGATAATGGAATAAAATTAATGTAAGATTATACATTTTTTATAGTGTGCCAAAAATGCACATGCTATAAAATAATGACGGAATGAACTTGAGCATACCCCATTAATAACCCTTTTCAGGTTTTAGCAAAAGCAATTTGCAAGTAATGCTGATGAACTTACAGTTCCAAAGTATATTATTTACATTATCTTTTACTTATAGGACACCAGGAGATTCTGTTGCAACTTGGAATGAATGAAAATGAATAATGCTAAAATTGACAATACACATAATTGTCAACATCATTAACACATCCTTCCACATGCTGTTAAAGCAGTATGCAACCTATTTGAAGTTTCATAGGGAATGAGGCAGAAGGGATTGCTTGGGTGTGGATGGTTTGATTGTGGTAAGGGTGATGTGGAGAAGTCAGTTGTGTGAAGATCTCAAAGATCATATGGTTTCTTTCCATGGAGTGAAGCAGGCTGTGGGCATTAGGAGGAAAGTTTAAGGTAAGAATATAATAGGGAAGAATCTGACATTGCAAAGTTTGAAATTCCAGTGAAGAGGTACAGCACAGGTAAAATCTTGGATTTGGGAGTGGTAAGAATATAGGAGCAAATATATGAGGAGTACATTGCTATTAAGTGTGTGAAGGGAAGGTTTCTTTCACATTGTAGATGTTACATTGGTGTATATTATAGGAATAAGGACACTCTAAAGAAATGGTATGAAATGGGATGGAAAAAGGTCAAGTGGGCAGGTAGTAAAGTGGAAGCACAAGAGGACATCAGAAACCTAGTGAGGGATGACAGGACTAAAGCAATTGAAGATGGTGGCTCGTAGAGAGAGGTTTAGGTACCGTGAAAGCACCTAATGGAGACGGTTGATTTAACTGATGGTATTGTTTTTTTTTACGATGGTAAGCAAGGTCTTGGGCAGAGAAGTTGGAAGGAGAGGGAAGACCTAGGATATAGGGAAGGGGAGGGAAAAATAGACATTTAGGGAGCAAAACTAGTAAAACAAAGTAAGTTTGTTTGGTGAGGTGGAAAAGAATACGTAAGAAAGGAGCGTTGATTTATACTGCACAGTCCTTATATAAACCTGACTTCCTCCACAGACGCTCAGCATAATAAGAGCATTTTTGGAGGTCCTGGAACTGTTTGTAGTGCCATGGGTGAGGAAGAAGGTGTGGAGCACAGCAGCAGCCTCATATAGTGCTGAGGCTAGTGTATGGCTGTACTGAGCTGTGGTAAAGTCACTGCAGGAGGAGGTAGAAATGTGCTATTCAGTTGTAGTGGATCAAGGATACAGAGATTTCTATAGGTTTTCAAAGATATTTTTGGCAAAGAAGAAGTGGTAGCAAAGTGACTAATAAATTGGGAAGAATGACCAGGGAGCCGGTAAATTATGGCACGGCAACTGGATAGAACAGCCAGAGGAAGTGAACTTCAAAAAAAAAGATGAAAGAGGAAATTGATAAACACTAAAATGTGCAGCTGGGCTAGAGGAGAATAACTTGAAAAACAAACAAGAAGCAGTGTTTGTTTATAAACAATATTTCATGTAATTAAAAAGCCATTAAATATAATAAAAACGAAATATAAGTATATATATATATATATATATAATTACTGTAATAACGACTGAATTCATAGTAATGCATTTTATTTCAAATTGGATCCCCAGTGTATAGAATCCTTTTACAGATGTTTTTATTTGTAAAATGTTTTAAGTCTCAAATTTAATTTATTTTAAGTTGAATCCTACAGCTAATGTACTATAACCATTTAAAAAATGGAAAGGTGATCTTACTAATGCCCCAAAGTATGATTTATTGTATAAGCCACTAAAATAAGTTTTTGTTTCTTAACAAAAAGGTTTTTATATTTACATATCAACTTCTTGCAGTCTTAGCATAAGCCATCTTTAAAATATCAGTCCCTAAACTATCTTTAAGTGTCAGTGACTTTTTTGCGACAGCTCTTGAAAGTCAAAACACAATAAAACATAAGGTACAGACTGCTGTTCATAGCACTCAACATAGAAGGTGGGAGTAAAAATAAGCTTTTGTGTTGGCGTAACAAGTCAAATTTTACATTTCAGCAGAAGCAATGCAGATTTCGTTTGGAGTTAAAGTGGAACTTCCACGTGTGTGAAAAATAACTGAATCCAATAATTGTTTAGTGAAATTAATATTTCTGATCTTACATATGTGGATCAACAGCAACAAATTAATAGATATAAGAAAGGCTGAACTTGATGGACGCATGTCTTTTTTCAGCCTATATAACTATGTAACTATGTAACATGTGCCCCCACCAAAGGCAATTCCATTGGCATTATACTCAGCCCACAGTTGCTCACTGTTTTGTAACACCGCACAGCCACCTCTTGGAGTAGAGGTTTTTTAAACCCCATGTTTCCTCTGCACAGTTAATTCTCAATCACTCAAGACACCTCTCCTATACACATTAGAAAAAAAACCAGTGTTACATAAAGAAAAAACAGTTGTATATAAGAATTTGGATTGGAGATGATAGTAACAACGTTGTCAATGATTGAGCTATAACTGCTTGGGGTTTAATGACCTCTTTACCTGAAGTAAACAGATACAGGCACCAGGCGCCTTTGTTTTTGGATGTAAGTGTGCCTTATCAACAGTCCACAGGTCTTGATCATGGACCAGTTGGAGAAATCCTTTGAGCTCCCCCGGCTCTCACAAATAGCCAGAAAGTCTTTTTACTACAAGATGTCTCTTCCTGTCAGATGGACAAGTGATCCCTAACCGTCTATGTCTGCTACTGGCCCACCCACTTCTGGCATTGCCAAGTTGGACACCTGAAATGTTAGAGTATAGTATTACCATGTTTTGGTCTTTCGGAAAGATATCCCCTCTGTGTAAATTGAACGGATTATCCTTAAACAAATGACAATTGCACAATACATCTTCTATATTTATTCATTTAAAAAGTAAATACATTTTCCTCATATATATGTTCATACATATATATGTCTTGTCTTTATTTACCAGTATTTACTAGCATGTTCTTGTGTTATTTATTTATTTTTTGATAGACGTGTTGCTGTCAAAACCATTTTTGTTGAGTGATCATTTTAAACTTTGTATTTAAAATGCATTTCAGAGCACACAATAGGTCAAGATTATCCATGCTGTGCTCAATGCTTCCAAATTAGGCTATTTAAAAACTGGCTTTTGTGAATGTTATGAATCTCCTAAATTGTTCACCTTTTTTTATTAACAGTGTAATACTTGGGATATGATTACAGTTAAATATATTGACATTTACCAACTACACAACTGCAATGATTTTGTTTGGGAAACATATAAAATCGTTTTTTTAGAAGCAAAGGGCCAACCCAGTCTGGAGTAAAACATTGTTAGGTTCACGCACAGTTGAGTGGTTTGAGAGCCACCGTGCTGCAGGTTTCTTCACCGCAATGACAAAAAGGCGTCTAGACTATAGTACAGTATCAATGACAAAAAGGCGTCTAGACTATAGTACAGTATCAATGACAAAAAGGCGTCTAGACTATAGTACAGTATCAATGACAAAAAGGCGTCTAGACTATAGTACTGTATCAAAAACATGATGACCAGCTGTGAAAACCAGTCTGTAACCATATTTTTAGCCATGGTGCATATACTCCGCAGATTTCCCGTAACCGCAGGTTATATACCCCTACTAAACTTTGTCAACATGTTTGCCACAACCCAAATTTTTAATGTCCAAATTAACTGTACCCCCCAGTATTAGGATTTGTCCACAACCAGCCACTGCTCCTGTTTTCAATCTCTTTCTTTATAAAACCTCAATTCAAAATCATAATGAAAGAGAAGGCATGTGATGAATAATCTATAGATCCTATTCATAGTGGTACTTTAGGTAAATGAAAAGAATGAGTTGCTCTTAAGTAAAACAGACAGGACAACAGACAGACCAAAAAAGCTTATGCATAACTAACACGGGATGGAAAGATGCTTATACACTTGAAATAAACCAGTCTGCGCTTACCTTCCTATCACAAGCATCCTCTTAATGGTCTCAAAAAAGTTCTAATATTGCTTATTCAATTTTGAGCAATGTACAAACGCCTTTTAGAGCTGAAAAAAACAAAACGGTTTTAATCTACCCTGATGCGGACATCAAAGGTGTTGGGTTAGTGCAACACTAAGGTAATCAGTCAATGGATTGATGCCAAGACCATGCTTGAATTGCAAGAGATCAGTGTCATGGAAAACATTTTTCATGTGAAACTGTCTAATGTCAGCCCATACCTGTTTATATCTGTTTAGCACTGCATGGTCCGGCTATATTTCAGCCATTTATCATCTGAAGGGGCAGCAAGCATGGAGAAACCAGTTAGAGATGGGGACTTTGCATTGCGTGGCACAATTACTACTTCTGGTGGTAAGGGCAGCTATTCCAACTGATGGGCAGTGATGAGCAGATTGAAAAGTGCCATAAGATAGCCGGGCACTTTTACCGCAGCCTGAAGGAATGCAGCTTAGGGTAGGCAGGAGACGATGTTGGAGCGGATCCTACAGCACCAGAGTTCTTTTAAATCGATATCCACTAGGTAGATAGGAATGAGCATTAATGAGGCAGGTGGAGGAGTTTTTGAAGCCATTCAGAGATGTGAATGGAAATTTAAGCCTAAACACTGCCAGATTGGGTTATCCCCCTCCTTACCTAGCTAATAAGGAAACCTAGAACACAATGAGGTCTTTCCAAGCAAGAGACTACACATTGAAACACTGATTAGAAGGCTGAGTTGCCATGTTGCATGCAAGCCATCATGGCTACCACAGAGTACATGTTGGCCACCTTCTGTGACCCAAGAGTTAAGGGCAAGTCGGCCCTTAAAAATTATTTTAATACTTGGAGGGACATGTTTTTCTATAGGACACGTGAGTGAGGGAGAGAGATCAGGACTTGGGAATGGAAATTCCTAGCATCAGTGGCAGTTGTGTCACCCACATGTGGAATTCCAAACCCTAATACCCATGCAGTGCAGTAGCGCTAGATCCATCAGAGCAGCAGCCATTTGGGCAAAGGCCCTTAATTGGTACCACTCAAGCTCCCTAATATCAGACTACTGTCTCTGAAATGGTCAAAGTGACCTGGAAGGCCAGGCTTCCTCTTAGTTGCACAGCAGCTGCTTTCATGCCCACCCACCAGCCTCCAAAGTGAGAGGGTTTTCTCTCTGACAAGCAACACACTCAAGCTATCAAAAGATTCAGTGCTTCTGCTCTACCTCCATTCTTACTCTGGAGGATCAGTTCAAGTGGTTCCAGGGGTGGGCACTATTGCAGTTGTGACCCCAGTAGTTACCAGCTGAGTGTAGTGCTGCTGTTGCTGGTGGTCCTGCTAAATCTTGAGATGGTGCTGCGGAGGTGAAAGGTAAGACCAGACAAATCAAAAAGGTCAGGAAACAAAATGTGTTGTCCAAAAACAATGTGCCAAAAAATAAACGGAAATTTTGTCCAAATCTATTCTTCTTGCTTTTACAAGTCTAATAGGAAGCATATATCCTTTAAACACATAATGCAATGTTGCTTAATGATTATGCAGTCTAGATACGGAATTTTAATATAAATGATGTCCACAGATACTTGATAAATCTAGTGCATATATGAACACTGAAAAAGAATATGCAAAATAAACAATTTCTTAATTTTAATAAAGAAGAATATATCACTCTCAGTAGTGTCACGAAAGAAGCATTAATTAGAAACAAACTCTGCAGTATGCAAAACATTTCTGGAAAGTAGCAAATCCAGACACTTAATCCAATTACGCTCAATTTAAAATACAACTAAAATATGTCCCAGAAGATAACCAAAAATACCATTATTGTCCTTAGAGGAAAATGCTAAACAGAAACAATACAGTATATCATTGCTAATAGGATTTTTCATAACTATTTATAACTATGGAAGTTTAAAAATGTCTGTCTAGCATCAAATAAAAATAAGAATAAATCGCAAGGCATTATTATTTATTCAGTTATATAGCATCATCATATTCCGCAGCGATGTACAACAAGTAAACAGGACATAACAAGTAGTGTATTAGAAAATTATTTTGACTTAAAGAAGCGGAGGACCCTGTTCAAACAAGCTTATTGTCAGGAAATGTGGCATTTATTTGTGGATACGTAGAAATAGGTAATAGTGCTTACAGAGACCGTGAGCAATTCACTAGAAGGCTAAATATTGCGAAACAAGGTTTTAAAAAAAAAAAAAAATGATTGACCTTTACCTTCTGATTCATATCCAATTAACTTTAGCTTGACATTCTATACTATATAATATGTAGTTATCAGTATGTGTTATTGGTCTATGGTTCCACTCTGTTAAGATCATTTACTCAGCTCAATAGAGTTGAATAGAAACAAAGAATTGGACAGTAGATAAGAACCAGTCCACCCATCTACCCATTGCCTAACGTAGAGACTTAAACCCTATGCAGAGAATCAAAACCCCCCAAACATTTCAATCAGTTATGGCAGTGTTTATAATGTGCACTAGTATTGATAGAAGCCCTAACATAACAATGCTGATATGTATGCGGTTAAAATACATATAGAAATATAGGTTAGGATGATTGCACCCTTGAATATAATTAGCCTGTGTTAGGCACTCACAGTTTTTGCACAATATGCAAATGTACCTGCATAACACAGTTTTAGTAAACCTTCCAGTAGGACACATGGTATTCTATTACATATCCAGGTAAAACCTTGAAAAGAAACTATTGCAATTTGAATCACACAGCCTACTATACATTATGACCATGTATAGGTGTTATATGCCACCCCATATTACATCGCCTACTACCCTCAGCCAGACAACAGCCTGGGAATTGTCTACCTTTCAGCTAGAGGGTCATATGCTCCTTATCCATGACTTGGAAAACACTAACAAAAAACATGATGTTTCATTTATTAGAGAAGAAGTTTGTTGGTAAAATCAATAAATATTTAATATCGAAGTATAAGAAATGAAATAAAAAGGTTGCAAAAAGAAGGGTACATATAATGCTAAATGTCATCCACAGCTAAGTTGTCTAGTGTTCGCATATTTCTATTCTCAAAATGATGTACTACTTATCCGGATAATCATTACAGCCATGCTAGTAGGAAAAAAAAAGTTTGTGCAAAGCATGTAATACTGCAGCATTTATATCATAATTCAACTTGTTAAGTGGGCAAAGTCTGTCAGACAGTCTATTCCTGTCTTCACATGCCTAAGGCAACTGTACTCTTCTACTGAATCATTGCAACAGAATCAACCTTTCCTTCTAGGACATAACAGGTGGAATTTAATCCATCAAGAAACAACAGTTGGTATTTGCCGCTTGAGATACACAACCACAGACACAAGTAAGAACATTAAAAATCACATATATAACACAACATATTATAAAGTCACGCAATATAAAGTATTTTTTTTTTTTTTGCGTGTTAACTCACAATGATGGCTGATGTCATAGGTGTCATCCAGCATGTACCAATAATACTAAGGCAATGGAACAAAGAGATCATCCAAAATGATCTGTGTATGCAAAATATACACTCCTAACGGCTCCAATAGCAGTATGACTGTAGTATTTTCTAATACAGCACACTATTTTAGTGGTTCCAGCATAATACAGAAATCATTCATTTTGACAAACCAGGTGCGCATGAAGCCGTCCCTAAAAAAACCGTAACAAGTTTACTCCGGATAAAGCACAGAAACAGTATTATTTCAGAAAACAGCAACAAATAAAAGAAAAATAACCCAAACAGTGCAGAGTCTGTCCTACTAATTAGGTGATGTTCATGATTTTTGGTTCTAGCTGGATAAACACAATCGCATAACAATACATCCAGATTGCAGAGGCTGCTTGCAGGGTATAACCTGTGAATTTGTTTCACAGCTCATTAGTAATGCAGAGGATGAGTAGCCATATTGGTCCATTAGGAAACCTTGACTTAAGGTCCAGCTGGCCATACTTAGACTAAGTTGACTAACCTTGATGAACTAGTTTGGTGTTATAGTTTTTACACAAATTTACAATCTTTGGTTGAATCACAGCTTAAAAGCAAACATTTGTTCAAAACTCACAAAGTGCTACTCAAGCAGTAAAAATATAGTATATATAGTATATATACATATACATACATACATACACACCTATACCCACACACATCCTGAAAAATATAGATCTGTATATATATATATATATATATATATATATATATATATATAGCTATAGATAGATAGATACATATACACTGACTGCAGTACAATATTTGGTGAAGGTCTTATTCTTGTGATTGCTTACAGTGAAAACACCTACAAGATATGAAGTACCTGCACTGTGAGTGGTTCAGATGTTCACTTCATCTTCTGTTGACAAGGAAACCAAATCGCACTTCGTTTTCCAGAAAGGAAAAAAAAAAAAGAAAAGAAAAATACCTTCGACCGCCACGAATTGGGAATTTAAATAGATGTACAAATTAAAATACAATAAATATTTTTTTTTCCCATCATTTTTTGTTTTGTAATTCAAAATAATTTTTAGGAGAGGAGAAAATAAAATATGTAGAATTCAATGACAATTCAATGGGGTTGGGAGAAAAAAAAAAAAAAAAAGATTTGTTTTTTTTTTCTTTTTTTAAAAAAAAAAAAAAGGATCACGGCTACAAGAAAAAGTTGTCACCTTATGAAAGGGTTAAATAGAATCTTTAGGAAAAGGTAAACAAAAAAAAAAGGTGCCTTTGACAAGAAAAGAAAAAGAAAATAAATGTCTTGCAACAGAGACAGAAAAAAAAATAAAACTCTTTGAAATACTGAAACACATTTTGAATCTCATGTATATAAAAAGACAAAGCACAAGAGGGATTTGAGTTACAAATATGCTTTGGATTTCAAAAAAAAATAGAGAATAGTGCATTAACTTCACATTGTCAATCAATAAAACCAGTTGCATATTTTGAGTTACTGGTATCACCCAGCAAGTCCCAGAACCAGCACCTTTCTATAGTACCCAGCCTGCTATAAAAACTTGGACTCAGGGTTAAAAACCATGCTCCAGCTCCCATGTTAAACAATCAGCAAAGAAGTTAAAAAAATAAGACGTAAAAAAAACAAAAACAAAAAAGGCAAGAATGTCACCAATAAGGTACTCACCGAACGGGAGTAAAATGTTGCAATAAAAATGAGATTTTAGGAGTAAAATACAGTATGGTGGTGTGAGAACGAGTGATCAGCTTCTCTCTCTCCTGGTCTCTCTGCCTTGGGCACTGACACGTGACTTTGAGCCAGGCTGACTTGCAGGCAAAGGAGGTGGGATGGGTGGATGGTGGGGTGATGGAGAGTAGGAGTAGGCAAATGAGGAGCTGGGGTGTTGGGTGGATGGGGGAGCAATTAAGAGGAGGGAAAACCCCCAGTGGGTTGCTTTCCACCTTGAGGGAGAGGAGGTAGAAGAAAGAGGATGTAGGTGGCTAGGTTTGCTACTCAGATGTGTCTATCCCAGACAGAGGCAATTAATGGGGACACAGCATCATGTAATCCCACCAAGAAATGTTAGACAGCCCCCTATTCTGCCCTGGATCCTCACAAACAGCAGAAGGGGAACAGTGTTTAAAGCTGAGAGTCTTTAGAATTCCATGTATCTATGGTGCTGATGCTGCTGCTGTTGGAAAGGAGGAGGGAGGGAGGAGAGGGGGTGAGGCTACGAGTACAGGCAGAGTGCTGTGGAGAGAGAGACATGCAGCTGGCTATAAGCTTCCCATCACCAACATTACAGATCTGGCTATATATATGAATGTCCAAGGCTACTTCTGTGGTCATTGATATGTGTATGTGCAAGAGCATCCGTGCACAACTGCTTCTCTGCACATGTGTGAATGCTTGTACACATGAGCAATCAGTTTCACAAGTATACTTGGGCACCGCTTTTCATGCATGCAGCATGTGTATTACTATTTTTGTGTTTATGTGTTACATGATTAATAATTCTAAGTGCCTGATTGCCAAGGAAGCAAGACAATGCAATAATGCAGAACTCCCCACTCCCTTAGACAGCAAAGGACACGCTGGTACCTATCTATACTAGATTGGCAGTTTAGCAAAAGGCAGAAGGGTATCTGCAGCCACAACCAATGTGTTATAATGTAGACCTACATAAAAATAAAGGGTGCTGTTTTAAGTAACACAATGGTGGGGGTAAGGATAGAGCCATAGGTTCATCAGATAAAAAGCCCTGTATAATCTATATTTCTTTCTATTCTGTATTTACTGTATTTCTGTAGTCGCTTCCAGAAGAGTGTTTGCGCTAACCCCTAAAACAGAAGTGGGGAGGTAAACTGGGTACTTGTGCCATCTATACCTAATGCTGATTTAAAAACTTTTCAAAGTGGGTCCCATACTGAAGTAACCCCTTACAAAAAAGTCCAGTCTTAAGACTAGGTACTAACTGGCACCTAATGATATTAGAATGATATATAATATATATATAATAATTATTTACTAAGCAATACCAAATGAAAGAACCAAAGGAAAGTAAACAAAACCATAATCCAGTGATGGTTACATGAATCAGAAGCTACCCTTATGTATTCCATACATCTCCTTTTGTCAACACTATTAGTCTAACTTGAACAATAGAACATTCATGTTGCAGAAAAAAAAGAAAAGTAAAGTTATGTCCGAGAATGTTAAAGGTTACACAAAAGGATCAACATTGCATCTAGTCAATGGGTGTTTGAGACCTGCCTGTATATTGCTCTCTTTATACATGGCTGCTTGGTACATGCAGCATGTTGTCAAGCAGCTCATTTGGGAAGCAATTAAACATGCAGGATTTTAGGCTATTTACTGCATGCATAGTAATGATCTGAGTAGCTCATTTTGAGTTGTACCTCTGAGACTGCTGTCTGTGATAGAGTGTAATTTCTTTTAAAAAAAATAATCCTTTATGTATAAGATATATAGTTCTTTTTTCTCAAATACTGGTTAATCCTTACTTTCTGGTTCATGATTATTTTATGCCTACATCAATATTCTTCCATCAACCTCTTCTATCTATCTATCTATCTATCTATCTATCTATCTATCTATCTATCTATCCATCATTTCAAATAATGTAATGAAAGTGAAAGAAACATGTTTTTATACACAAGACAAAATTCGTAAAGGTGTTTCTGAGATGTTATCAGGGCCAAGGAAAAATCCCATTAATAGAAAAGAGAAGAAAAAAAGAAAATCCTATTAATACCATCTTAGTGCTAAATGCTGCTTTGTCCTCACAAAGCAGTAAATATTTTCTAAAAGAAGATGAGATGTGGAAAAGGAGACAAGAAATATAAATGGATGGTGGAGAAGGTAGTGAGACATTGAGAGAGAGCATGAGAGAGAGGGAATGAAAGTGTGAGACAGTGAATAAGCGTAAGAGTGAGTGACAACGAATTTGTTTATGAATGTAAAAAAAGCCCTCGAATTTCATCTAAGCCGAACGGGCAGGGAACTATATTTGTTGTCTGAAAATGAATAGACCAAAAAAAGAACAAAAAAATTGAATATGTTTTGGTTCATGTGCACTAGTCTAGAATTAAAATATACATCTTCCTCAAACAGCCTTTGGGAGAAAGGCTACATTTAATACAGTTAGCAGTGGCCCCATGTGATTTTTTATGCTCCAAGTAGTTGCCACTTTTGCCCCTTTGGGAAATGTAAATCTTTGTTTATGTATAGCAGAAAAAAAACAACATAGGATCATGATGTCTAATATGTTTTCTGAAGTGGGTTTGTTGTAAAGATATAGACATAATACTAGCAGTAGGAACTGCAGTATGGAGACATGTGGGAACATATCATGGAATTGATCATCATAAAGATTTGTTCCTGTGGTTTAATATTAAAAAAGAAATAATGCTGGTGCACAGTCTTTAGTACGTGAATATGATTTTTCATATTTTACTGCAATATAGTGCACGCTGAAGGTCAGAGCCATAAAATATTAAAGAGAAACCCTTGTACTCCAATGCTTGTACATTCTACTACTGCGAATGTAATGCAGCAAAACAAGTGTTACAAAATCGCAAAAAATCAAGTGTGATTACATGAAAGTATTAAATAAAAACTTTGCCGCAATGAAACAAAATGTGAGAGTTTAATTAAGTTTCCTTAGATGAATTCCTAAGAACAAAAATGTATCACAAAAACATTATCTAAGGTTATTATTTGACGTAAAATTGTTGTTTTTCCCAGTATATTTATATTACAGCAGTGTAACATAGTTAGAGATGGGTTATGCTAAGGATTGCTCGATCCCTGGGAATTCTCTTGATTATGAAGCAGTTTTTGTAAGTGCAACATGTATAAAATATTCAACGTATTTTTTAGAATAATGAATTGGTTTTACGGCTCTGGAGGCTTCTAAAATGCAAATGAAAACAGAAATACAACAGTTGAAGCTGGATGCAATACATGTTTTATTTCAAAATTTCGTTTTAATTTTTAGGGATAATTTTAGTTTATGCAAATGTACATAACGAACCTTTCATGAATAAAAAGAGAAAAAAACATGTTGACTAACTATCCACAACTAGACAACTATAGACTGTGTCTGGATTTATACTATTGATTCATTAACTTAAATGTTGACTAGAAACACATAGGATAATTAAAATATTTACTAAATTTGAATCTGAAATATCTTCCAGCAAGTATTCGTAGAATGCAGGAAGATTTATACCATGTGACCTGCATTTCTTTCAAGGTGCCAACATCATGTCACTAGATACTTTTTCATAGGTCTCTGGGAGGTGACCTTGTCTCCTTAAAGCCACTGTCATTTTTCAATCATTTTAAATATATTTTAAGCACATTTTCTAATAGATATGACGGATGCAGTGGTACTAGATTCATGAGACGGCATGTTATCTCCTGTAACCTACCCCCTACACTTACTGTCATGCTTGACATGACAGCATACGGTTAAGCACCCACTCTTCCAATCAAGCTACCAAGGCTTGAGGAGACCAGTTTGAACATGTGAGACTATTCACTAAACTGCAAGCTTACTAGTTGGAAAAAATGTAAATTTGCAGCAGAAAGCAGCACGAGTTGGACAATTCACATACACTCGCCTGCAAGAGTGTTAGATGCAAGCGAGTTGAAAAAAAAACAGGCAGCTTACAGATTTACCAACCTTCAAGTTGCCTGAATGGTACAACGTTCCAACTTCACCTCACAAGTCTATCCCCTACACACACCATATAGCTTAGAGGAATGAGAGAGTTATGAAAAATACCCTATGACCCCTCACGCATCATCCAGTTCCCTGTGGAATGGGCGGATAAAATAAGTGGCCTGTGGAGGTTTCCTTGCTCTCCTACACCCCAATCTTTGCCCTTTGGGATAGAAGGGATAACGTTTAAATAAACAAAAGCCGTCTATAATACGTTATACTCCCAGTAAGAATACTTGCTTGGACCAGTAAATTTTCTGCAAAATGTCTATGCAGAGGAAGAATATACTCAATACCTTATTACAGAAAATTCCAGAAAAGGGTATGGGGCTAATGTAACATATATTGAATTTTGTGGGATTGCAGCAAAATTATTTGTGAGTGAACCTGTATGCAGCACTCACTCAGGAGGGAGGAAAACTAATCAGGCTAGGAATACATCGTTTCACTATGTATATAAGTGTGCCAATTCTCTAGGTAATAGATGTATGGATGACAAGCCAAAATGAAGTTATTTATGGATCAATGTGGTATGTAGATAGATCTTGGAAGCAGTGCCAATGTCTTGTTGACCTCTATTTGCACATATAAACAAAGCAAACACATTTGTTCTCTTTTCATTCGCTTTCGAAATCACTGTTTTGAAGACTTTACTAAATGACCACCACATGTGATAAAACCCATCCTCCAAAGCATCCCATGACTTGCAGCAATCCGGCATGGCATCTGGATAATAATGGCTGAAATAGTCTGGTATCATATAGGTCTAATATATCATATTTTATGCCTCCTATATTATTGGGAACATTTCTTCTTTTTTTCTAAAGTATAATATTAAAATGTTCTAATACAGCAAAACCTAACCATCTGTATGTAATTTCAAGGCTACAGCTCCTCGTGAAATACTATGCACATTTGGAAATGAGTATAAAAAGATAGCATTGCTGCATTGTTAATGTTACTTTTATAGTCCTAGCGCTTGGGAAGATATGAGTTCATAAGCAATATCATGGGATTTACTCCCACATAAAGCTCTTTATGTCAATAGTTTAGTCATTACATCCTCTTATTAAATTTGTAGCTTTCTGATGTAATGGCAGACTTTGAAGCAAGACACTAGATGTATGGAAGCAAGGCCCGCTGAGGATGAACCAGGACAAAGTATATATATCTAGATCAACTGAGGTCTAATATGGACCTGATTTGAAGTAGGGAATTTAGTAAAAGTAAGGTATTATATATATCAAAGAAAACAGCAATTCTCAGATACTGTTTAATACTATTTTAGATTAACCCCACTCCACAGTACTGGCATTTACCAGTGTCTACAGACCATTAAGGTGCAACCAATTTATTGGTACCGTTGTATTCTGCATTTGTAAAAATTAGAAGGCTATTTTATTTAAAATCCGGTACAATTTATTCTAAACTGTTAAGTTTAATGCTTAGCTCCTCAATTTATGTGAACCGCACTCTCCAACATGTTAAGCAATAAACATTAGTACATTTCTCATTGTAATATTTCTTTATTCTTCATGCATATGATAGTTGATAGTCCACCTTAAATGTTTCTGCGGTCTATCTTGCAATTCTGTGGAAGAATACCACAGAATCTGCCCCTAAGCATTTGCATCTTTTCCTGCCCTCCAGATCCTAGGCTTGCAGGATATTGAACGAACCACCAGCCAACCAATGGAAATGCGTGGTACACACAATGCCAGAGTTCTAGGTGCATTAACAAGACCCACTGCTGCCATGCGCAGAAAGCACTCACACTTTTCAATTAGAGGACTTCCCTCCCACTGGTTGGCCGCTTCGAGAATCCACAGGTGGCATAGCAATGGAAGCATTGAGGGGTATGATATGGCTCTGCAGCTACATCTTCTAATTTAACTTTTTTATTCCCCTGCAGGCTAAATAATGCATATCAAATACTTCCTAAGTACGTTAATATGCATTCTTCATTGGTGGGTAAATTAAGGGGTAGTAGAAGCATTATTAAACGCTCATCCACATCTACCAGACAAGCCAGAAATCCTATGGAATCCTACAAGGAATTCTGGGTAGGCGAATGCAAATAAGGTCAACAATGATCACCTTTTGCCTCTATATCCACTTTATACATGGAACCCTTGAAAGTAATTGCCCGCTGTACAAGACAGCCTTTAGACAAAACTCGGGTAAGAGGTGCAGTAGCCAGTAGGACAGCTGTTTCGTCCTTAATGGGACTCGTCAGCATGAGGTTGTGATACCAATAACAAAAGTTATGGCAGGTAAAGGTGATGGAAAACCCTTCCACCTAAAATTAAGGGGTAGTAGAAGCATTATTAAACACTCATCCACATCTACCAGACAAAGACAGTAGGCTTGTTTTTCTCCCAGTAATCCCATGGTGCTGCCACAACCACAAGGGATTCTGGGTAGGTGAATGCAAATAAGGTCAACAATGATCACCTTTTGCCTCTATATTCACTTTATACATGGAACCATTGACGTTATATGATCGATCCAAAACTGCCTAGAATCTGTGCTTTTTTGCTTTTCAGTCAATTTCATTTTAGAAATAGTTGCTCCTTTAGGCTTAAGGCTAAATAGATATTTATATGGTCTGATCCCTGCTAGTCACTCTCTCTTCTTAGGAAATTATGTTTATCATCTTTATATATATAGATACACAGATCAGCCATAACATTATGACCAAAAGGGGGTATAGGTCCCCCTTTTGCCGGCAAAACAGCCCTGACCCGTTGAGGCATGGCCTCCACTAGACCTCTAAAGGTGTGCTGTGGTATCTGACCAAGATGTTAGCAGCAGATGCTTAAAGTCCTCTTAGTTGCGAGGATGCATCCACGTACCATCCAGGTGAGGTAAAAGAAAACGTGATTCATCAAACCAGGCCACTTTCTTCCATTGCTCCGTGGTCAAGTTCTTATGCTCACGTGCTTGGGCACCCTGACTGGTCTGTGGTTACCCAGCCTATTAAGCAACAATCTGCATGGAACTGTGTGTTCTGACACCTTTTTAGCAGAACCAGCATTAACTTTTTTAGCAACTTGCGCTACAGTACCTTGGCTTTTAGATTTGACCACACAGGGCAGACTTTGCCCCCACATGCATCAATGAGCCTTGGCTGTCCATGACCCTGTCGCTGGTTCACCGCTTTTTCTTCCTTGGACCACTTTTGATACTGACCACTGCAGAATTCCCCACAAGAACTGCAGTTTTGAAGATGCTCTGACCCAGTCATCTAGCCATCACAATTTGGCCCTTGTCAAAATCGCTCAGGTCCTTACGCTTGCCCATTTTTCCTGCTTCTAACACATCAACTTTAAGGATGAAATATTCACTTGCTGCCTAATATATCCCACCCACTGATATGATAACAAGATTATCAGCGTTATTCACTTCACCTGTCAGTGGTCATAATGTTATGGATGATCGGTCTATATGTTCATTTGTGTATTAGCACTAATTACATTATTGCACTTATATTATTGATTTTTCAGACACAATAAACAGCTAAGTTACATACAGGTATTGTTATATTTATTGTTATATTCATGTGTATTTAGTTATTTAATTAATTTTATTTGCTCAGACAATACTGACTGTAAATTACAGAGTCTCATAGGTTGTAAAAAGACTTAAAGTCCACCAATCTGCCCAACCAACTTCTCTTGGCAGTGCTACTTCTGCTTAACAAGGAATTTATTTTTCTCTAACCCTGTTGTCTCTGATGTTTTATGAGAGAAAACATCTCTAGACAGGTCTTTACAGTGTCCTTCAATATACTTGTATGCGGTAATCATTTACACAGAAAATAAGTAAACCAAATCTGTAATTTTAAATGAATGTAATAAACCAAGTCTTTCATCATTTTATTTAGTTAATTAATATAGAATTAATATTAAAGTACTAAATACTTTCATGTACATTCTTTGTTGGCAGAGCTACATACATTAGGGACAGTTTATTGATAATCCCACTAAAGAAGTGAATAACCAGTGAGGTGCAGCTGCCCTGCTCGTCCGTGGTCCAACTATTTTTGTCAATGATTGGCTGATTGGATCAGCCAATCAGTGTCGGGAAAGACTTAGAATTGGAATCGATGGGAGTGTTGTCTGTGCATGTGCGGGGGAGTTTAAATAAACACACCTGGCAGTATATACTGGCAGGGGACAGGCAAGGGGCAAATGCATATGGGATGGTTCTGAAAAACTCCCTATGGATTAGTAAAAGAGACATAACATGAATTGAAGTCCATATGATGGCTAGAATGTCACTTTAACTCTGTAAGCAGTGCCTTCCTAGTTGACTTTTTAGATGCTTACATTGATAAAATAAAAAATGCTTTACCACAAAAATTGCAGTTCATCTACTCATTATTTGAAAAAATATAAAAGAATATACATAATACAAATTATATTTAAACATTAATAGGTAATCAATTAAAATAGAAACATCCCATACTCAAGTAATCCTTCATATAAATAATTTATCACTGAAAACATTTCTATTACATTTGCATTACTCCCATAAAACAATACTATAAATAAATCTATACTATAGGACAGTAATGAAACAAGGAAGGAATATATTTAAAATAGTATTATTCATAGATGATGCCATTGGCCTATAAACTAATTTAACCCAAATGGTGACATTTCATGCATTTTTCTAACCTTTTGGGGGCGCTGTTTTGTCAATAGGTATTAGCTGTAGGTATTAGATTTGTGAATTCAGTTTCATATGAATTGCAAATTTACAGAATTTTGGTAAATTTAGGGATTCGAAAACAAGGCCAGTCCCCCCACCCAGACAAAACAAAGTAAAAAGCTCAGATTTTTTGTCGAGTTGAAATACAGCATTGGAAATACCCATGGGGTGTCTAGTTTTCAAAAATATAGGGTTTAATTGTGTAATTTGAATTGGTTGAGTTTAAAGATGTCCTGAATAGGACATGGATGCTGACAGATTTTTTTAAACTGCATGTCCCAAATGTGGCAATTTAGACCCCAAACTACTCGAAAAATCTATGCAGGGGTGGTATCACAGTACTCGGGAGATGTTGCTGTACGCATATTTGGGTGTTGTTTGTCAGTGACATATACCAAGAGCTAAAAATTCATACCCAAATTACAATGTGTATGAAATAAACCACACAAAAAATTACTTCCAGAAATTTTGACAAATGTGGCGGCAGAATTAGTGCATGGAAAGAGTGAAAATTCTAGCATTTGAAATATCATGGGATGTCTAGTTTTTTAAAATATATGGTTTGATGGGGTAAATTGAATAGACCAGGTTTAAATATGTCCCAAATAGGACATGGGGACAGGGTTGCAATTTTAAAAATTGAAAAACAATCAAAAAAGGTTTTTTCTTTTCAATTCTTCGACATATTTTATAATTTTTTTATAGGAAATTAGATGATATGATCAAAAATATATAACTTGCGTGGGTACAGTGAATTAGAAAGAATAAAAATTACTGCTAAACACGAGCACCGCAAAAATGTTAAAAAAGACCAAACCTTAAGGGTTTAGTCATATTAAACATATTTATCACATTCCTTACACACTAAACTGAAATCTAGCAATCTTGTTCCTGCTTCCTGATGTAATTATTTTATATTAATATTGATTCAAGAACAATATGTTTCATCTCATATTTTCTACGTTCATTAAAAACTTTTAGTACATGGCAACAAAACCAAAAAGAAAAATATATGCCAAAGCTGGAGAAGTAGCTTTAACAAGATGTTCTTTGCAACTTCTTTATTTTTACATTTCATTTCTTAAATGAGCTATAATTTGTGATTTAAAAAAATGTTTAAATATTTTAGACATTCTCCAAATGTAGTAATAATTGTAGAATAATTTATATTATGGTTCACATTCAAGTACTGTTGGAAGCACTACTACTACTACTACTACTATCCATTCTTTTGGCTCACTTAGCTGTTTTCATGGAAAATAAGGAATTTCTAGCTGTGCTAACATAATTGCAAAATTACTTTCTAATGACCAATTAGCATTTTAAAATGATAAACTTGAATTAGCTACTCACAGGAGTGATGGTTATTGATAATGGGCCTGTGTACACATATGATGATACCCCATTGAAAATCAGTAATTTCCAGCTAAAACAGTAATTTACAGCGTATATATATATATATATATATATATATATATTGCTGTGAAAAAGTATTTGCTTCTTCTCAATTTCTTCTATTTTTGCATATTTGTAACACTAAGTATAAAACGATAATTTATTTCCAAAATATTATGCAGGCATGTAGCAAAATAGACACCAAACTATACGTGTTTTGTTCTTTGCAGCACATAATCATAGCCTTGAACCTTTCAATTAAATATCTGTTTTGCAAAGTGAAGTAGGCTAAAAGGTCTCAAAAGCCAGCACACGATGCCACAATGTAAAGACATTCAAGAACAGATGAGAAGCAAAGTTATCTATAAGTCCTAAGGCTCTGGGACTCAGACGAACCATGGTGAGAGCCATTATCTACAAATGGAGAACACTTGGGTCACAGGATCAGCCGGCCTACCAAACGTTCCCCGAGAGTGTATCAACAACTCATCCAGGGGGTCACAAAAGAACCCGGACTAACGTGTAAAGAACTGCAGGCCTCACTTGCCTAAGTTAAGTTCACAATGAGAAAAAGACAAAATGCAAAAATGTCATCCATAGGATAATTGAACAGCACATAACTCTGCTGACCACAAAGAACACACAGACTCATCTTACATTTGGCAAAAAACATCTTGATGACCATAAGACTTTTGGATAATGTCCTGTTGATTGATGAGTCAAAAATGGACATTTTTCAAAGACACTGGTCCCGTTACATCTAGCATTAAGTTTACGCAGCATTTCACATATTACCGTATTTGCTCGATTATAAGATGAGGTAATTATATTTAAAGGGACAGGAAGATAACTATAAACTAAGGCAATGTGGACTATCATGAAAAGCAAGTTTTCGTTCCCACAAAACCACATGAAATCTCTCAGTCAATCCACCCCTGGTTTAATTGCAGTTATACTTGAAAGAAAGGGGTGTGCTGGCTTTAATACATGTTAAGTTCTATGATAGACCGAGAAAAAAATCAGGTCCAGTTGCATTCTGTATTTACAGTAGTTTCCATCTAACATAGATGAAACAGAAGGTCATCTTAAGAATTTGAGGGCCATGTAGTTCAATTTTTATATATTAGGACTATAGTCATGCACAAAGTTAATGGCTTTATGAAAGCCTTTTCATTTGTTTCTCGCTATTATACTTTTTATTATATTATCAAATAAGAAGCTACATGCACTATTTGAGCTATGTAGCCCAGTGAATTTCACATCAATAAAGCATTCATGCATATTCTCAATTTTTTCTATCGCTCACTTTTCTGGTTTATTTCTGCACTGTGAGCCAAGAAATACATTAACCGAGCTTCATCATAATTAACCGAGATTGAGTGCACTAAAGATGAATGAACATTGGAGCAGACTTGCCTTCATAAGGACATCAAAAATCATGAAGCATTTTCTAAATTCACGTCAAAAATACATCAACCACCCACTAAGATTATCACATTAGATGCCTTCCTATAAAATTCCATTTAGTGTATTCCATTCTGTTTAATAAATTTGTATAACATTCATATAAATTTTACTATTTTATTATGTTTGCAATGAATTTAGTGTATTTTGCCTATAATTATAAATTGCAATCAGAAAATGAGTGCTCCTCAACTCTAAAGTTTGCTCATCAATCTAAAATAATTTTAGTAAAATATTGAAAGAAAACTAACCAAAAAACCAAAATGTAGCTTATCAGTAATATTGCATGCTGTGATACTGGAAACCCCAGGGAGATGTTTAGTGTGGCATTTGGGTACAGGTGCTATCCAGGTCAAAAATATGGGTCCCTGGGGTGGAGCAATTGGAGAGCAGGGTGGGCCAATCCTCCGTTCCCTCATTCTGTGGAAAATCCATGCCGGCTTTTCCAGGAGTTTAGAAGTCTGCAGGATCCGGTCCGGGATTCCTATGGGGCCTGTTGGGGGAAGAGGAAGTTTCCTTGAGCTCCCAGGGCAAGGAGAGGCCCTAAAGAAAGACTATCCCTGAGCCAAGTGAGGCAATACCTACCTGGACCTTTTGTGTGCTGTGTGGGGGAGGTTTTCCAGAGCCTGGCGTAGCTGGGTCTGGCTGGGAGGTTGAGGTAGTGGGTGATTAGGCTGGTCAGTCTGGGCCAGCATAGTTTAGTTAGAGAGGGCTCCAATTGGGAGCTATGTTTTTCTTTTTATGATTTAGTTTTGGGGGTTGAGCAGTTAAAACAGTGTCATACAGTTAAATCTACACAGAAATTGCTATAAACTATTCCCTTCAGTAGTACAAGATACATTCCTGTAAATAACAGTAGCCAATCAAGTAATTAACCAAGTATTTAAGAATCGTTTCATGAAAGACGGCTAACACCCCTTTAATGCGTTCTCGCTCCCTACATCCTTAAACACTGTGTCAAGATGCCCCTTAGGATGTACTTCCTGAATTTGTTGCAGCAGCAGGGACATTTCCCCGCTGCTACACGGGAGATCAGTGTGTTTATTGATAGCCTGGACTCTTCCCTGTCAGCAGAAGCCAACATTGTTGGCTACCTGCCAACCAATAGTATGTAACAGTGCAGTACACCGTTTTATAAACAATGCTCGATCACGTGACATCCACTGGAAGTTCACTGAAGGACAGGAGAGACCCAGTAGAGTTTCTGTTTGCTCCCACTGGTGGCTAATCACACTCATTGATGGCTATGGAGCCCTGCTCCACAGACAGATTAGAGGGAGGACGGGGAGAAACAACCTTCCCCCTTCCAAAAAATAAAAATAAATAAATAAAAAAAATGAAAAATGTTTTTTTTTTTTAAAGTAACACCATCAGTGCTATATACAGTGAAGGAAAAAAATATTTGATCCCCTGCTGGTTTTGTACATTAGCCCACCGACAAAGACATGATCGGTCTATAATTTTAATGGTAGGTTTATTTGAACAGTGAGAGACAGAATAAGAAAAAATACAGAATAACGCATTTCAAATAAGTTATACATTGATTTGCATTTTACTCAGTGAAATAAGTATTTGATCCCCTATCAATCAGCAAGATGTCTGGCTCCCAGGTGTCTTTTATACAAGTTATGAGCTGATATTAGGAGCACTCTCTTAAAGGTAGTGCTCGTAATCTCAGTTTGTCACCTGTATAAAAGAAACCTTTCAACAGAAGCAATCAATCAATCAGATTCCAAACTCTACACCATGGCCAAGACCAAAGAGCTGTCCAAGGATGTCTGGGACAAGATTGTAGACCTACACAAGGCTGAAATGGGCTACAAGACCATCCCCAAGCAGTTTGGCGAGAAGTTGACCACAGTTGGTACGATTATTTGCAAATGGAAGAAACACAAAATAACTACAATCTACCTTTTTCTGCGGCTCCATGAAAGATCTCACCTCTCGGAGTTTCAATGATCATGAGAATGGTGAGGAATCGGCACAGAACTACATGGGAGGATCTGAAGGCACCTGGGACCATAGTCACCAAGAAAACAATTAGTAACACACTATGCCGTGAAGGACTGAAATCCTGCAGTGCCCGCAAGGTCCCCCTGCTCAAGAAAGCACATGTACAGGCTGGTCTGAAGTTTGCCCATGAACATCTGAATGATTCAGAGGAGAACTGGGTGAAAGTGTTGTGGTCAGATGAGACCACAATAGAGCTATTTGGCATCAACTCACCGTGTTTGGAGGAGGAGGAATGCTGCCTATGTCCCCAAGAACACCATCCCCACCGTCAACCATGGAGGTAGAAACATTATGTTTTAGGGGCATTTTTCTGCTAAAGGGACAGGACAACTTCAACGTATCAAAGAGACTGTTAGATATTCTTTGTCTTAAATATCTAAACTTTTCCAGTGACCAAACAGCAATCAAGACCACATCTTCTAAGTCTTCTTAAGTAGATTTATTTGGTAACAAAGTAATATACATACAGTACTGATTGATGAACAGGTGGTGGTCATAGGTACTGTAGGCTCTGTATTTTTGGTGAGATGAAGGAGAAAAAGACCTTGCCCTTGGAGCCATGAGTATTTATACCCCTTTACCCTTAGTTAGGGTACATGTTCCTACTATATATGGGCAATATATGAATTTAAGGAATCTTATTGGAGCAGTCAAAGGATACACCGGCATTCCACAGAAGACCCTCTAAGCTACGTCACATAATTAAGATGCATTCAGGCCTAAAGTCTGTAGAACAGAATAAAAGTATAACAATGATTTCTTACACTTCCCCCTGTTTATGGTTATGTACCATAAATAAATATGTTTGCTGTCCATTCACACATCATTCGTATCACATTAGTATCACATTCAGTGAGTGCAGCAAGATATACGAGAAGAACATTATAAAAAAAGGATCTGTGGAAGACTGATGTATCTTACATCTTAAAGTTTCCCTTAATACGATCTCTCCCTGCTTTATCTTTTCTTGGATACCTGAATATGCTTTCCTTATTTTACATAATAAACATATTTGGAAAATAATACATATAAAAGATATAAGTAAAACAATAATAAATGGGTGTAACAAAACATCTGTGACAGCAGAGCCAACAGATGATTTTGCCATAATTTCTGTTGATTTAGCAAAGTTTTTCCATCATGATGTACCTGAAACCATTGACCATTCATGCTCTATGTTTTGGAGTTTGCCTGCTGAAATACAATCGGTGCTTCTTTTAATTGTTTTTGTAAGACATTTAAAAATCCTACATCTTTCATGATCTCATCTGCCCACTTTTGCCATGGAAATTAATTCACCTATGACAGATTCATTTGTAATGGCAAAACATTTAATTTCTTAGAACTTATTTGAGAAATATTAAACTGAGTGCCATATATATTAATTGCTATTGGATCGCCTTCAATACAGTATAAACCTTTTCGATGAGATTTCTGTATGCGTACACTTAGGAAACATTGCTTTTAGCAATTCCCCATTAGACATTACCTGTACACATACTCTACCTTTCTCTATAGGCGTAAAAAGGTTATTAGATGTTTTCCCACTCTATACATGAGCTCTGATTACGCAAACATGAATGATAAATAGTTTCAGCTTGGTGATGCAAACAAATAAATTTTGACACAAATGTAAACATGCAGACAAGTCTAGCTGATCAGGTTCTGACATATCTGTTGAGAAAACAAAATCAGGATACTGTAATTTATAAAATAATAATTGTGTACTACTGACAGGTACTCCCAATACTCTCACAGAGAATAATGCTTCTTCTTTACCTGCCATTGGTATTAAAAATGTACCTTTACACACATTATTACTGCATCCTAACCATTTATTTACCCATAAATCTGCATGATTTCGAGTGTGATTTTTCACATAAACTACGTAGAATTCCTAGAGGAGTAATACCGCCCTGTAATGCTTGTGTTATTACTTTGATATCAGTAGAATATTCAATTTAGATTTCCAAGCAAGCTCCGGCTACTTCTGTCAAATCAGCGTTAGTCATTAAAGCCATCAGGGCCGGCCCTATAATGGGGCAGACTGGGGCAATTGCCCCAGGCGGCACTTTAGAAGGGGCGGCACTTTGCCGCCCAAAGCGCTTTTTTTTGTTTTTGTTTTTGAAGCGGAGGAGAGAGAGAGGGGCACCGAGTGGTTTTCGCTTACCCGCTCGGCGCCCCTCTCTCTCTCTCCTCTGCGGCGAGTCTCCCTGTTCGGTCCCGGTGCCGGCTTGTAATGCAGAGCGCCGGAAGTGACGTCAATTTCCGGCGCTCAGCATTACAAGCCGGCACCGTGGCAGAGCAGGGAGACTCGCCGCAGGACTGTTTAAAGGTAAGTACCGGGGGGGATCATAGATTATGGTGTCGGCGAAGTTTAAAACGCCGCTCCCCCCCCCCCGCCGACGCCGGGGGGGCGGCCTTTTAAACTTTGCCCCAGGCGGCGTTAAGTCTTCGGCCGGCCCTGAAAGCCATGGTTGCTTTATGGAGATGTTGCACTCAGGGTCCTATTACAGAAGCTGTTTTTACTATTATATCCTCCAATATTTTGTTTAAGCCTTGTTGAATATATGTTTATTTACTGTCAGTGGCGTCGCTACAGGGGGGCAAGGGGGGGCAATTGCCCCCCTACGTTATTCCTTGCCCCCCCTGTTGCCCCCCCACCGAATTTGTAACCCCTTGACTGCTAACGACGGCATGGTGCCGTCGCTAGCAGTCCCAGTCAGGTGCTAACGACGGCACCATGCCGTCACTAGCACTACCTTACCTTGATGGAGGTCTGTGGACCTCCATCACCACCTACCCCGGCGATGTGCCCCTCACACTGAAGGGCATCACCGGAGCCACCCGATCTGCCTGGTGACGTCTCACGCAATGACGCGATGACGTCACCGCGCAACTTTATTAACAACTGACAATTGTCAGTTAAAGAGGTATGGGGGCATGCTGCTTAGATGCCTGTATCTCAGGCATCTAAGCAGCTACATACCCCCAACATATACCGTTTGAAAGGTAATCGCCTCACCTTTCCAACGGTATATAGATTGTAAATAAAGAATAAAAAATATTAAGTTAAAAAAAATAAAAATTTTAAAAAAATTATTTGGGGGTCTCTAAAATAATTTATTTAAACAAAGTAGTTTAACTTTAAAAAAAAAAAAAAAAAAAGTTTAAGTATTCTAGCTAAATGATCACTGTGGTAGCCAATGTAACCACAGCGATCATATAGCTATAAAAAGTCACATTCCCTTTTTAAAAACGGCCGATACTAATTTTTAATCCCATGATCCCTTTGATCATGGGGTTAAATTTAGCCAACGGTAGAGGGAGGCAATTTTTGAAATCCTGATGAACTGCAAATATTATTAAAATCAGCCATTTAGCCTGTGCGGTACGTGAGTAACCATATCATCCCTGGAGTGCCTTGCATTTTTACTGCAAAACTTATTTTTGCTGTAAAAGTGATTTTTTTTCTCCCTTTACCATCATTTCTTTGGGATTGTAGGGGAAAGAATGGTGTGTGCGTCTGTGAGTGAATGTATTTAAAGTATGGTGTGTGCTTCTGCGAGTGAATGGAGATATGAAAGGCGTGTGAATGGTCAGTAATTAGGGTTGAAGCCTTGACGTGGCATTACTGCTCACGTAGGAAGTTAAATTATGGCACAAAAAGTACACATTTGCAAAAACGACATCCCTTGGCGCATCAAATGAGGGGCTGCATGTGTTTCTAGTACAAACCTGGAGTGCGCAAGACACAAATGAACATGTCGCTATGGATAGAAAAAACATATTTTCTAGCCAAAGCGACATATTCCATCATTATTTGTGCACTCAACTTTTGTCCTAGAAATACATGTAGCCCCTCATTTGAAGCTCCAAGGGGTGTAGTTTCTTAAAATGGATGAATTGTCTGAATGAGGGAGAGCATGAGTTAATATGTGGATGAATTGTCTGAATGAGGGAGAGCATGAGTTAATGTGATAATGTGCGTATCATAGATGTATAATTGTGGAAGGGCAAAGATGGCACTAGCAGGATGTTTAAGCCTTGGGGACCAAGATGACACAGGCAGGGTGTATATGGGACAAGGATGGCAAATCGTATGTGTGTTATCTGGGTGTGCAACCTGTGATCTATCCCTGTAATTTAGGGGGTTTTAAATATACCATTAATGCCGTGTTTTTATGTGAATTCCAATTGATCTATACCTGCAAAGCTGGGTTTCTGTGTTATTCTGTAGATCCATATCTGCTATGCTATGTTTCCATACATTATTTATGTATACCTGCAAATACAGGGTTTGTATGTCTTGTTCAGTTGATTAATACCTGCAATGCTGTTTCCATGTATTTATTTGATCTATACCTGCGATGCTACGTTTCATATATTATTATTGTATACCTGCAAATACAGGACTTGTATGTCTGATTCTGTTTATTTGATATATACCTTCAGTGCTGAGATCACAAGTGAATTTCAATTGATCTATACATGCAAAGCTGGGTTTGTGTGTTAATGTGTTGATCTATACCTGCTATCAGCAGCAGGGTCTAATATTTATATATATATCGGCAGCAGGGACTAATATTAATATATAAATCGGCAACTGGGGCTAATATTAATATATTTGGGCAGCAGGGGCTAATATATATCAGCAGCAGGATCTAATATTAGGCCCTTAAATCATTTAGTACAAAAGTTAAGGTATTGTGTTGTTTAAAGGATTTCAAGCTATAATTACTAAATTGTGGCTTCAGGCTTCCCATGTTGAATGATCAAGTATTGTATTGTCCAATAACAAAAGTATCATTCCATAGCACATTACTTTTGGCAATATATATATATATATATATATATATGTGTGTGTGTGTGTGTGTGTTTTTTCAGTGGTATGATTTAATGGTGGAAATTATTAATGCCCCCCCAGTTTGACTGTGGTATCTTGTGTGCCCCCCCTATATATTGTTTCTAGAGTCGCCACTGTTTACTGTATTTACACCAGTTAAAATTCCATGTACTACATCTCTCTTTTCCTACTCAAAAAAATAGTTTGCGTAAAACATGACAATTAAATGATATTGAAGGTGCCATTGTTAGGTTTATTGCATTTATTATAATTATACTGTAATGCATAAATGTATAATACTAAACTCAACACTAAGCTTTGAATACTGTATATGCAGTGGATCTCTATTTCTACATCAACAAGAAATACAATTTGCTTAAATGTGTGGCAAAATATACATCATTGTCAAAATTCATGCTGGGCAAGTTTAATAACAAAAACACAAATTCTAGTGATAAATGTTAACATTTTTTTCTTAGCATCTTAACATGCATAAATGTGTTTGTTTGGGCTTAGTAGATATGAAAAGTACCATACTTGCTCTATTATAAGACAACCCTGATTATAAGACGATCCCTCAAAATTTGAATATTTATTTAGGAAAAAAAAGAAAAAGCCTGAATATACGGCTACCCTATAGGAAAAAAGTTTTACTAGTAAATAATAATTCACGTGTAAACTATTTTTTCATATTTAATAAAAACTATGATTGAGAAAAATGCATTTGTTTTTATTTCCTTTAATTTTCCAGCCTGCCCCCTAGTTATGCAAATCTGCCCCAGGCTTGCCACTCTGCCCCCCCCAGAAAGGCCTTATACCTCCCAAATATGCCTTATACCCCTATGTGCCACGCTACCCCCAAGAAATGCCTTATACCCCCTATATGCAACACTGCCTCCCTGATAGGCTACTCTGCGCCCCAGAAATGCCCTTACCCCCTATATGCCACTCTGCCCCCAGACTTACCAGTGCATCCCGGGACTTGTCTGCCATGCTTCAGACTCCCTGGTGTCTAGTTGGTGTAGCCGGTGGACATCTGCATGTGCTCCATCATAGAAGCCCCGGCAGAAGTGCCGGGTAAAAGCAGAGGTTCCAGGTCCTCTGCAGCACTGCAGGGGATCCTCCTCTCTGGTGGCCGGTGAATGTCTGCGCTATGCGCACACACAAGCTCCCCTTCTGCCCGTCACTTCTGCTGGGGCTTTTATGATGGAGCACCGGAAGGTCAGGCCAGCGCTCGGTCATAGAAGCCCTAGAGAAAGTGCTGGCAGCAGGTTGCCAGAGAGGAGGATCCAGGTCCCCCTGCAGGGGATCTGGATTTTAGTCTTATAGGCAGACTTCTATTTGAGGTCCGATTATAAGACGACCTCAAATATAAAACCTTGTCTTATATTCGAGAAAATATGGTAATTTGATAAAGGAGTGTTTATTTAAAAAAAATGTTCTTGAAAAAGAGGAAAAATTCCTTTTTCTGAAAAAAAGAGAAGACAACCTCCTAAATCTAAAGCTTAGCTTTTATTTATTGTGTCTAAACTAGATTAAGTAAAATCACACATATTATCACTGATATGGACCCTATTCCAGATCTACACACCAGCACAAAATAGCCCCCTTCTATGCTCCTCTAAGGATTTCCATGTAGTAGGGGGATCTAACCGTGTAAGGCAGGCATGTCCAAACTTTTTTCGAAGAGTGCCAGATTTGATGAAGTGAACATGTGCGAGGGCCGACCATTTTGCCTGACATTCTTTGAACCATTAAAATGAAATGCAAATTAACTATTTTATGCAAAGTTTATTGAAAACGGCACACTTTTCATTTTGTGACCTGGATGACAAATCTAAACAGGTGTTAAATCACTCTGCCTTTAATATAAAAAAAAACAACAGATCTATATTTGGGCAATTTATCTGTGGGGCCTATGCAGTCCGGAACGCGGGCCGCAATTGGCCCTCGGGCCGGACTTTGGACATGCCTGCTGTAAGGTACCCCTTGCCTTGTATCAACACATAGTGCAGCAGGGAACACCTTACTTAGAAATCATTAGAGGAGGATACAAGGGCACTAGGAGGACATGGAAGAGATTGGCAGGGGTCTGGATAGCCCCTGTCATGACAGGGCTACAGTATGTTGATCTAATAAAAGTTATCAGCTTTTATGAACTAAATACCCATTTTTGCATTTGATAATGGAATACTGTCTCATTACATTGCATGGCCAACATTTTTAGTAGGGTAACTGCAGTTTTTAAATTACCTTTTTTTTGTTTTTTTTCTGTATTAGGTTTATATGGATTATACTGTATAATCTAGCCATTTACTAATAGTTTTACAAAAATCCAGACCTTTATTTGTAAAATATAATGATGTCAGTTATATTTTTTGGCAATAATGGTTCTTGACTTGCTATAATTACCCTGTGCTAATTATAAATATTCTGTTCAGATTTGTATAATATTTCTATTCTTATGATGATTCTGAATTAGCTAATTTAAGTAGTATAATAAAAACTCAACTTGATGCTAAAATATGTTCATTAAAATGACATATTTTAGGATCTAGCTAGCCATTAGTTTTTACTAGACCTACAAGGAGTTATTAACATTAAAATAAGAACGTGCTCAGTGAAATTAATATGTTAAGATTTTAATGCAGAAGAAATGACCAATGTCATCATCAGGTATTGACTATAAAAATAGAGGGTTATGTATAAACGTATTGTGCAGCAAAAAAGCCAAATTTTCCTCTAGTGGAGGTTACTGTGTTTGAGATACCCCAGTGGATGTCAATGAACACAGTCAAAATGTGGCCCTGCCAGAGATATAGGAAAAAAGAGATGAACTACTTGAACCTCCATACTTTCCCTCCCTGTGGACCTCCACCAAAGCTAATTTTATGTCCTCTATACCGCCATGATATGAGTCTGATTTTTTTCTGTGAGGTGACACCAGTGTTGTGCATGCCACTACGTAAGGTCAGGTGTTCCCATATAAGATGTCCTCTAATTGACTCCCTCCTATATAGATCTGCTTTTCTCCTCCATCTGTTAATCCTACCCCTGACTGTCTTTCAGAGGAACAATATCATTAGTCATTAGGCACTCGTTCAACTCCCCTCTGTCAGTCTCTTCACTCTGTCTGGGCGCTTCAGGATTCGTTTCAAAATCCTGACTCTTACTTTCAACACCCTTCACAGTGCTTCCCCTACTTACTTATCATCACTGATCTCTAAATTCACAACTAACCAGTCTCTCCTCTGGAATATCCTCCCCTGCCTACCCATCTTTCCCTCTGCCTTTGGTGCTTCAAAAAATCATCCCTGGATAGACAGGAATGGTTAACATAGCAGGTAGAATTGATAGTATGAGCCAAATTGCTGTTTTCTTGGTTTCAGAAAAATAAGGACTAAGCACATTTCACTTGAATGTACATTTCATTTATTTTACAAATATTGAATCTATTTTAATAGGTGGATGTAAAGTATCCCCATCTTTTACCACACCAAATATAATCGAGCAAATACGGTATATATTACGGTTGTACTCAGAGGTTGGGCAGACTGGATGGGCCTACTGGTTCTTATCTGCCGTCACTTTCTATGTTTCTATGTTTCTATATATAAGACAAGTTTTTTTCCAGAGCAAATGCTCTGAAAAATACCCCTCGTCTTATAATTGGGGTCGTCTTATAATCAGAACTCAAATAGGTCTGACTATGAGACTAAGATTCAGATCCCCCGCAGCGCTGCAGGGGACCTAGATCCTCCTGTCTTATGCCCCCTTCTCCAACTTACCGGTGCTTCTGAGTCCCTGGTGTGTAGCCGGGGCAGCAAGTAGACATCTATGCGATTCGCATAGGCAACTACTGCTGCAGCCGGAAGGAGGTGCGGTTAGCAGCGGGGGTTGTCTGCATCCATCGCGCAGACCTTCCCCGGCTGTCAGCGATGCAGGGGACCTAGATCCTCCTGTCTTATGCCCCCCCAACTTACCAGTGCTTCTGAGTCCCTGGTGTGTAGCCAGGGCAGCAGGTAGACATCTACGCGATTTGCATAGGCAACTACCGCAGCAGCTGGAAGGAGGTGCGATTAGCTCCTTCCGGCTGCAGCGGAAGTTGCCTGCAGGGGGAAGGTTGGAAAATAAAAGGAAATAAAAACAATATTTTTCTCAATCATAGCTTTTATTTACAAAAAAAAACATGAATTAGCATTTACTGGTAAAACTTTTTTCCTATAGGGTCATCTTATATTCAGGATTTTTCTTTTTTTCCTAAATTAATATTCAGATTTTGGGGGGTCATCTTTTAATCAAGCAAATACGGTATATATATATATATATATATATATATATATATATACCGTATTTGCTCGACTATAAAACAAGGTTGTCTTATAATCTTATAATAGAGGTCTGACTACAAGACTAGGATCCAGATCCTCTGCAGTGTTGCAGTGTTCCTCTCTGGCAGCTGGTGAATGTCTGTACAATGCACGTAGACGACCTCCGCTGCCGGCACTTCTGCTGGGGCTTCTATGATGGAGCACCGGAGTAACGTGTCCGGTGCTCAGTCATAGAAGTCCTGACAGAAGACTCGGATAGCAGCGCATCACGCAGACGTCCACCGGCTGCCCTCACTTGACACCAGGGAGTCTGAAACACGGGGGACAAGTCTAGGGATGCATCAGTAAGTTGGGGGGCATATAGGGGGGTATAATGCATATCAGGGGCGGATTGGCAAATAGGGGGTATAAGGCATATCTGAGGGGCAGAATTGCAAGCTGTGGGGCAGATGTGCATAACCGGGGGGGCAGGTTGGCAGATAAAAGGAAATAAGAACAAAAATTACATTTTTCTCAATCAAAGTTTTTCTTAAATATAAAAAATAGTTTATATGTGAAGTAATATTTACTAGTAAAACTTATTTCTTAAAGGGTAGCTTTTTCTTTTTTTCCTAATTTAATATTCTCATTTTGAGGGTCTTCTTATAATCGAGTATATACGATATATATATAATGTTGGCCAGGCCTAGCCCCACTTGCTTTTCTTTACGCCTACATATATGTTCACAAATCTACTCTGTTTTTATACCTCCTCAAACCACTTGTGATAAATTTCAGATTTACTTATCTGTGTTTTTGCAAGTCAAAGAAGCACACTGGTATTTACTGATGCATGAAACCTATTTTTAAACAGTATGGTAAATGTAGTAAAAACAGACAGATTTCATAAGAAAGATGGACTGTTGTAAGCTGTGTGGTATGGATGACTAGGATTACATTAACCTTTATTACAAGAGCCGTCTGCAGCAATCTTCAATCCCTCTAATATTGGCCGGTGTCATGGCAGGTGTTATTGTTCTATAGAAGGTTTAAATGTGGTAATATTTTACTTTGAGTTTTGTGCTAGTCTGTAATTTTTACCTGTAAAATAATTATTAAAATAATTACGAATTTACATAATAATATCAAAGTTTATGTTTAAAGTATAATACAGCATTGAAGTTAAATGTGTCTGAAGTTTTTAATGCTTTGGTAGTTTACAAAAAAAAAACCACTATATAGATTAGTAAAATGCAATCTCTAGTTTATTTCAGACAATCTTATAATACATGCATTTGTGTGCAATAAACTTATTAAAGCAATTAAGATAAAAACTGCGATAGTGATAATTACTCAATTTGATAAAACTCTTTTGGAAACTGAAATACTGTTATCACATTAAATGCATGTGATTTTCTAGCACATAATATTTGCACCCTGCTTGTTTCTTCACTACATAATCATTTGATACTTTAACATTAGCTAAATTAGATAAAATATAGTAAATAAGCAAACTGATCTGATCCAGCACTGGACAGCTATTCAAGAAGGCAAAATATTTTACTTGCAGTTATTTAGCTATATATCCCATATATTGCCCGGTAGCACTTTTTATGCTCTGGTCAGTTACATGTTACGTATATATGCATCTAAATATGGCCTATGTTGTCACCCACTTCTCATAGCAGGTGCTGTGAAGCTCCCAGTGGTGTCACTTAATGTGCATTCTGTCACCCTGTTGGGAGCATTATGGCAACCGCTACATTATGCCCCCACAGGAAAGCATAGGGTGCTGGTTTCACGTTGGAAGAAGATAAGCAGCGGCGTGGCTGGTCTATAAGAGGTGGGGGGGAGTAGTGTCTGAGAGTTTGTTTATATATAGTGTATATGTATAGTACTGGAGTCAGTGTATGTATGTGTATATGTATAGTGCTGGAGTCAGTGTATGTATGTGTATATGTATAGTGCTGGAGTTAGTGTATGTATGTGTATATGTATAGTGCTGGAGTTAGTGTATGTATGTGGAGTCAGTGTGTGTCTAAATGCATAATGCCAGAGTCAGTAAATCTACTGTGTTGCAGTGCCAGATTCAGTGTGTATGTATCCATACATTGTTAACGTGTGTAACTTTTTTATATATGTATAGTGTTAGCCAGCCTGTGTGTGTGCATGTGTGTATGGTGTTTATGTTATAGTATAGCATTAGCATGAGTGGGTATGTCATAATATGGTGTGTGTATGGTGTAAGCATGTGTGTGCATGAGCGTAGAATGTTAGCATGTGTGTTACTGCAACATGTAAGTGAGCATTAGATGTTAGCATGTGTCTGTTTCTGTATAGTGTTAGAGTGTGTAAATGGATGTTAGTGTATGGCAAGGTCTGCCAAACCAAGAGCGCCAAGAAAATAAAAACATAATTGAGGATCCTAGATCCAAACCTAATTTGTCCACTCCTTTTGTGGGAAAAAAATCAACATAATGAGTAGTATTGTCTTTATTTCACCAAATTTGCTCTAAACCATAAATACTACTAAAGAAAAAAATGACTAAAATGTAATCTGTTGCATAATGAATTAAAAAGAGCTAAAGGACACCTGCACTCTATATCTCCAACCTCCTATCCAAATACACCCCTAACCACCTGTGTATATCTTCTTCTATCATTGTCTCTTCCTAATCCCACATTCACGATTTCACCCGTGCTGTACCCATTCTCTAGAAATTCCCTTCCTCATTCCGTCAGACTGTCTTCCTTATACATGACTTTCAAAAGCTCTCTGAGAACCCTTTTTTCGAGAAGCGTACAACCTTTCTTCCTAAAACTCTCAGCCAGCATCCTAATCAAGCCATCTTAACGACCAACAACCGCTACAGATCATCCTGACTCAACCAACGTATCTCCATCCAAGCAGTTCTCTCCTACTGTTTCAGTTCTCAACCACCGACTAGACTACAAGCTCGCAAGAGCAGGGTCCTCTTCTACTTTCACACAAGTTTGTTAGTGTGTGGTTGTCAAATATTCTATTGACTCTTAGCGCTATGGACTCTGGTGGCGCTAAGTAAATAAATGTAATTATTTAATTTAATTATGTTATTTTTGAAATTGTTTTTCAAGGAATGTTAAACTTCTGCTGGACTAAATTATTCTCCTCTACAATGCCACACACACTGCAGAAAAGATTATGAAAGCAGATTTTGCCAGGAAGACTTTGGTAACCTACAATAAAATCACAAATTGACTCAATCTAAAAAGCCAGCTATATGAAGTGTCTGCAATACTGTGCTGGAAACAAAGATCATCAGACATAACATTCATACTGTATGAAATCTACTGACCCATTACATTCATAAATCTTGACATTTTTATTGAAGTTTATAAATCCATAGACAATAGTTTTTGAGCAATTCAGCAAAGGTTTAAGAGTTTCTGTTTTCTACGACTAGATGCAGGAAGGTGTTGATGGCCTTTTGGCATTTTTTACTCGCAGGTTTGTAGCCTTTTGGGATGCTTTGACCTTTACAAATGGTTTACAAACCAGGAGCATAATTGAACTGCCACCATAGTTATGTCTGAAAGGTATGGGAAAAAATAAAAAAATAAAAAATGAAATCACCAAAGGCGATAGTTTCACCACTTTTTCTTGCAGTTGTGAAGTCTGTCCGGGTTATTTAAATATTAACCCCTTCATGACAAAGCCCGCACATGTACGGGCTCAAAATGCATTGTTTTCTATGGGTTTAGGGACCGCCCATTGTCCTTAAGGGGTTAAGGGACAAAGGAGGTTGCAGATATTGTTAAAAAAAAGACTCAAGGTTAATTAATAGAGATTATAATACTGCCTGTATGTTTTCTTAACACATTGTACATTTATAACATAAAATCAGCCTGCATCTTGAGATTCATTTAAATCACTTTCTTTTTCGTGTTTTTTTTTCACCATTTAAAATAAAGTGAAAAGGCTTGTATAAATGGCAACTGGGCAGATAATCAGAAAGAAGCGGTCATTTGTTTTTACTTGCTATTACGTTCTAGGTAGAAGTTGAAGATGCCTATTAGTGTATCAGTGCAAGGTTTTAATTACAAATCACAAAACTTAAAACAGAGGCAGTTTTTATAACTTGTATAGGTGACACATTTTGTCAATGTTTACGATCTCAGACATCCCCACTAATAAAGCACTGTGATTATTTAAATAAGCATTCTTCAAAAACTAAAAAAAAATTAAAAAAACACTTGACCTTCTCCTCTGTGGTCCAGCAATTCTTGCCACTGATTGGCTGCCTGAGGTAACAGGAGTCTCCCTCCCCCGCAGCATTCACCGAGGCACCACCTCAGGAGGTAGCCCTTGACCGGCGAAACGCGTAGAGGACTGTTTACCTTGGACTTTATTCGATTTTTTATGACTTTTTACCTATGCGTATTTTACATTTTTTAATTCATCTCGGACAGACTTTGTTAAACACTTATATAGTGTAGTTTGCCGATCAGTGAATTGTAAGGGCATAGCCCCAGATTAAATTATTTATTTTATTTCTTGCATCTATCCACTGTTTTTTCTTTCATACTGATCAATTCATAATTACTGAACATACACCATTTATCACATTTCTAATAATTTAATACAATTGATTTACACAAGCACTTGCACTTTAAAAACATCTATACTGGAACATTAAAGAAACATCTTTTTGGACCCTGGGGTCCAGTACAGCCACACCAGGAACTTCGTTTGGAGACCAACACCACTTCAGGACAACCAACCAGACGCGCTTGATATTCTTCTTCCAAATGTGAGTGCATTACTTCATTGCGTACACACTTGTTTCAAAGAAATTTGCGATCGTGTGTTTTCAAGCGCCCCTAGACGGAAGTCAATTTTTGTATACCTTTTCAACATTCTGTGGAGAGTATAAATAGGGTTGCAGCTATAAACCCGATCCAAAAGAAAGGAAAGTACTCTACTTTTATTCTTACTTTTTCGGACATTTGGTTTCACCTTTTGCACATGTTAAGCAGTACATGCAAGGAAATGTTTTGAAGAAAACAAGTCCTGCATGTTGGCCATCAAAATAGCTGGGGGTTAGGCAAAGGGGTACATGTGTGTTGGAGGATTCTGTAGACTTACCCCATGCATTTGCAAAATGGAAACAATTGAAAGCTAAAGAGACCTCTCAGATATCATATAAATGAAAGTATATATAAAGGCTGCAGTGTCTGTTTTAGCAACATATAAATTATGTATTATGAGGTGTCATAATGCATAATCATGTCTTCCCTTACTGAAGTTGGCCATCCATAATGTTCAGTGATTTCATAGCGATATGAAACATTCAACTTTCCTGTAAATTGTCAATATACCTTGTTACTCTTGTACCCACTCCAAACTTGAACTACGAATACTCATATGACAGAAAGACATATGTATTAATGATCTTGTATCTCTGAACAGTAGATGCTCTACTGTCATTACGGTACAGTAATTTCTCCTAGTTTTAGCGTGGTCACATTTGGCAGATAAAGGCCCTGGGGTAACCTCCACCTGGTTACTTTTATCACAATGTTTAAATGAATAATTCTGAAAATAATACCAAATTTCCTCTTTTGCACTGAGCAAAATGCCAGCCTTTTGAAAGGCAGAACGAACGACAGAATGTTTTCATTACCACCTAATTCAATTTAATATAAAATTAAGAATCAGAGGCATAATTATTAATTTAATAGCAGCGTGCATTATTTTTTACGTTTCACTTTCATGTATGAATGCACAGGTTTAAAAGGGATTCTTCCGACCTATTGCAAGCATGACAAAATATTTTCACAGCAAACCAGCAACAACAAAGTTTGTTACGCTATGTGGTATTGTAATAACAAATTGCATTCTTGTTTTCTAATAGGACACATTCTTTATTAACCATATGTACACTGATAAAGCATTGTTTTAAAAGAACATCAGGGTTAAACTAGCTTTAAAGTAACAAATAGTTACTATTGGTTGAACATGTATTAATTAAAAGACACGTACACATGGGCCAAAATCGGGGGAAAGGACGTCACCGAAAGCACTGAAATTTTGCCTTAACTTAAACAGGGCAATATGACCACCCATGCGTTGACGTCCTCTTCCCGGCCCTCCACCCTTAAGTGACGTCCTCTCCGATTAGAGGATCTTGCTGCTCACCCCATGCCAAATTTTTTTCTTCCATTCTCTCCTTTGCTCTTTTGTGTCTTCACTCAATCTGCTCTCATCCCTCCTATAAGTATGTCAGTGCCTATCAGGGGATGGCAAGGAGATGATGGGGCCACTAGCCTTTACCTTCTCCCTCAGCCAGAAGGTGCTAGCCTTTCCCTACTTATATGCAACATACTTTCATTTTGTATAATTAGAGAAGTTGGCAATATGCTCTGTATAACCACATGAAAGAAAATCAGTTATCTCTTTTTACACTGCATAGCATCACAATACTTGTTCTGGTGAGTGAAAAATATGTGTGTGCCAGAAACAATGGCCATTGTGGTCAATGGCCACACATATACCCCAAAATGTGTTATAATGTCATATAAATTAATATATGCAAGTGCAATCTGAACAAGATTTCAGAGTCAAGGGTGACACCAAGGCAGCAAGCGTGAGGGGACAGGGAGATGATTGCACCATTAAGATTAAGTGAAACTGATGAGGAAATATGAGTTCTGTTTTAGAGAGATTGAATTTTAGGAAACGTGCAGGTATCCAGGTAGAGACAGAGGCAAGGCAGTTAGTTACACAATCTAAGACAGAAGGAGAGAGATCAGAAGATGATAGCTACATCTGGATGTCATCAGCACACATGTGGCATTGAAAGGCAAACAATTATATTAGAAAGGTTCAGTAGGATCAGTATAAAGTAGTGATTTGGTCCTTGAACTTAGCAGTGAGTAGGTCATTAGTAACTTTAGTAAGGGCAGTCCCAGTAACATTTTCAGATTTAAGGGAGTCAAGTAAGGAGTTGGAGTCACACAATGTAGCTAATTGGATATAAACAATTCTTTAAAAAAGCTTGGAGGCGTCAGGAAGTAGAGAGATAAGACGGTAGCTGGACAGATCACTCTGGTCCAGGGAGGGTTTGGTAGCATGCTTGAGTAATGGTAGCATGCTTGAAGGAATCTGGGACAGATTCAGTAGAGAGGGAGAGGTTGAAGATGTGAGCTAGAGTAGGGACAAGAGTAGGTGAAAGAGACTAGGTAAGATAGGAAGGGATTGTATCAAGGGGAAGAAAGGAAAGAAGAAGAGCATGTACCTCCTGTTCAGTGATAGCAGATAATTGCTTTAATGTAGAGAAGGAAGAAGAGGTCATTGCGTAGGAGGGTGGATAGTCAGAGAGAAGGTGAAGGCAAGCTGGGGACTGTGCAGATGTTTCATATCTAGGAGGCCTTATTAGAATTATTTCAAATTTGTTGTGTATAATATGAAAACAGTTCTCCTGTATTTGTTAAAGCATAATATAGGGTGGACTTAGGTGTAGGCTTCCTGTTCTCCCCAATTTTTCAACCCATTCCCTTTGCTCCATCACTCTCTTTCTCCTCATGTTGCTAGATCATGTTGTATGCAGGTTGGGAACGGGCTTCTGGATAATATGTGCAGGGTGAAAGAAAATGAAGAAAAAAAGAAGAGGGAGAGAGAGAAAATAATAAGGTGAGAGGGAGAGATAAATAAAAGAGGGAAGACAGAGAGAAGGGAATAGAGACAGAAGAAAGAAAGAAAGAAAGAAAGAAAGAAAGAGAAAGAAAGAAAGAAAGAAAGAAAGAAAGAAAGATGGGCATAGAAGAAAGAGATGCAGATAGGGCAGGGGGTTAGAACAAAGACAGACAGTGAGAAAGAAGTTTTAATTTTAATGATAAGTACATATACAAGCTAACAATGTTTATAAGGTGCAAAAATATGAAAATGTGTGATTTAGAAAAAAGTGATCTCTTTATAAAGTAAATAAATTATTCTACACAATTATCTCTTTGAATTCTGATTATATCAGATAAATTGACCTTGGATTATATCTTTCAAACAATGCCCACATTACAGTAGATTACTAAAGCAATTAAACTAATCTTCTGTGAGACAAGTGATTAATCAACGTACAAGGTATATTCTTGATATGTAAGTACTTACTGGTTCAATCTCTACCAGAGCTACTGTTGTTTGTCAACACTTGTTTGGCAACTGTTACATAAATGTAATGCAGAGAAAAATAGAAATGTGATATTGACATAGAAACTCCAGTACAAAGGGTTTTAGGAATTCAGACCTTTCTATCATTTTTAACTGGGTTAACTAGATAATAGAGCAGCAAAAAATAATTGATAGCAGGTCAGTTAAAGCCAGCAGAATAACTAAAAATGAGGGGCCCTCTGCAGGCCATTTTGAGAAGCCCTTCCCCAGGGACAACATCAGAGGTTTTGGAAAGCCCTGGCTCTATTTAGATGACAGGGCGGCATGTGGTTGTGGGGATTGGGGTCATGTAAAGGTCAGCATACAGGTCAGGCAGGTTATATAAAAAAAAAAAAAAAATATGTGAAGAACTTTCTAGTTGCGCTCGCGCCGCTTAGTATTGCCGCCTTTTTCACTTTAGGTGCGCTCGAGGACGCCGCGCGCCGCTTAGTTACGCCCCCCTTTTGCGCGCCTTGCGCTCGCGGCTGTCTCTCGCTGCACCAAGGGCGGGAATTTGCTCTATAAATAGAGCGTCCACTGAGGTACACCTTACTTACCTGCGGCGAACCGCTAGCTGTCTGCACTGACCTTTCATAAGAGTCTGGTGAGCAGCGGCATAGCGGGAGAGCCAAAGGTTGGAAGATGGAAGAGCTGCTGTTGAGGCGCCCACCCTCCCACCCAAGGGTTAATCTTTATCTATTAACTATTTATGTCGTGGCTTTTATTGAGTTAAGGTTACCCCTTTTTTATAAAAAAAAAAAAAGAAATGAAAGAAGGGGTGAACCGGTGGTGCATTTTTTGCTGTCCTGGCTTTAGGGCGGATGGCATGCTAAGGGTTAAAGTGGATTGGCACTCTGGGGCTTGGGCCAGGAGTTGCTTTTTATGGTTACAGTGTTGCAAGGTTAAGTGTGTAAATTGTTATTTTAATGGTAAGCTAAATAAAAGACCACGGCCTGTTTATCCAATTGAAAGTTTCAAGTGTCTTTATTTATTCGCGAGTGTGTGAGTTAATTCAGTGTCTGGTCATATCCCTTACAATCACATGGAGCTCCTTACAGAACAAATGGTCTGGCCTTCCCTCCCCAAATAACCCTCCTCCACACCACAAGTATTTTCTCTTTCTTGATGGCAAAGACAAGCCATTTGGGTGCAAAGATGGCACAGACAAGCCGCTTGTGCGCAAAAAAATGCCCGGGACAAGCAGAGCGCACAGATCAGTCATTTGGGGCGCAAATATGACAAAGCTGTTGAGGGGCACTTACAAACCATTTGGGAATAAAGATGGCACAAACAAGTCATTTGGGGACAAAGACCTCACCTAGTCGCAGGAGACTCTCAGATAATTAACCCCCTGAGTTACCTGACATAAACAGTCTCAGACAATTAACCCCTTCCATTACCGCACACAAACAGTCACACAGACAAACACAGTCACATACACACACATATCATATATACACACACACAGTGGAGTTCTTACCTGGTGCTGGAGGCAGCTTACATTGAGCTCCATGTTGAAGGACTCAGCTAAGCTGGACAGGCTTCTGACCTCTCAGCCAATCAAGAGAGTTGAGAAGTCTCTTTTGATTATCTGAGACTTTCATCACTTTAGTGGAGACTTTGTCTTCCCAAGAGGCCCCCCAGGACAAAAGGGCCTTTTACAACTGTAATGGGTGTGCCCCTCCTGATGTATGTATTCTATTTCAGATCTAAACAGCTGTGTCTTGGAACAATGTTTTAGATTTTGTGACTCATGCTCTCATGTGCATGTCACATATTGTGGAACAAATTTATGCAATTTTGTTGAAAATATGGGTCAGTAGGAACATATTACATATGCCATTTGCCATTGACAGCAAATTAATGCCATTGTTTCAATGGGCCATTTTCTGCATGAACAAGCTTTGATGCCTCCAAGACCCATGCTCCCCTGTCCCCCCAGGGGCCATGCAGAGCCATGTGTAAACCTTTATGCTTTTTTTTCTTCATCATCCTGTTCCTGGTAATACATTTAGTGATGTCTGGGCACTCAATTTATACATAGGTACATGACTTGTCCCAAAAACATTAAATATGTCCATGTGCATGCTTGTTTTATGGTAATGAAAAACTATTTATGGTGTGTGGGTTTTTCTTTTAGCATTGCACAAACATATGCTGCCATTCTGAGTTTTAGGAACTGAAATAGCGTTAATTGTTTGTAATTTAGACTTAAAATCATCAGACTCTGTTGGAAGAGAATGTAAAACCATCTGGCCACTGTGACACTGTTCTATTTATTACACACAACTGCTTGGATACTGCCGAAGCATAAACAGTAATTAAGTACACAATCCAGCCATGCATGCCAAATTTGCTAGAACTATCCTTTGAGTATCTTAGAGTTTCCAAGCCAGTGAATTTATTGAAGCTTTGGCTGGTAATTAAACATTAATGATTTATGGTATGAGTAGGGTTCATTTACTGCTCACTGAATTATGTTTGACACTATCTTTTTAAATTTCCGGCATTTTTACTTTCTCATTTCCTGAATTACTTTACAGAAATAAAAAAATAAATAAATTGGCTTTGCATATTATTTGCACATTATACAAAACAGATTTCTGCTATTTCATTAAAGGGTAGATTCTGGTTATGAATATGGAATCTAGACTACAGATTCTAGATTATTGTGCTTATATTTTCTGCCCCAAATTTCCAGTAAGACCATGACCTTTTTTTGGTGAGATAGTATTCCATAAGACCATTTTGATCAGGATGCCGATGCAAACCTTTGTCATGGTTTATGTTTTACCTTTTTTTAAAGGATTTTTTTTACGTGTGTATTAATGAAAAAAATGGAAAAAAAAATTAACCCAGGACCTTTTAATCAAGAAGTGCTGAATACAGTCCCTCTTCCACCACCCTATGCATGATGTGGTGTGAGGGGGTAATTAAAGTACCTTGATGGAAAGGATCACTGTAAGGGTAATTTGTTTTAACCTTACCCCATCACACCAGGAACAGTATGAGGAGGAAGGGGAGGCAGACCTTCACATGCACATATAGTAGTGAAAGAGGTGTAGAGTTGTAACTCCCTCCTTGGATAACAGGGGTCCTGGTAACCTGTTTATTTATTTGTTTTTGTTCTTTTTTATTTAAGGGTACTTTGTGAGTTTCCAACTATCACATGCAACGTTACATTGAACTTGCTTGCTCTCATGTGTAACACATTTTGGGATAGGGTGACCGAATAAGCCATCTTCTTCAGGACATATATAATCTTTACATATTGCTGACCAGCCCAAATAAAATGCTGCCCTGCAGTATGGGGTATGTATAACTGACTAATTGGTTCAATTCCATAAGTCTATACATCCAACATAGGGCAGCATTTTATCTGGTCTTGTCAGTAATATGTAAAAAGTATACGTGTTCTGGAAAACATGGCCATATTTTGGGAGTGTTTAGCATGTAAGGATATAAAACTGGAGCCGGGTTGTGTCAAATTAACCTTTAACTCGACTGACCACTCAACATTTGATGAATAGACCCAGTTGAGTTAAATGGTTCATGAGAAATATTCATTAATGTTTGTGTTGCTTTGCCAGTACATTCAACTTAACTCTAGCATATGTGAAAATTCTTCCTCCTATTCAGTAATATCCATGGCTTGCATTCAAGAAATGCAAAAAATTGAAAATGGAACACAGCTATGTAGAGCAGGGTCGACCACCATCAGCCCATGAAAACAGGCTTTCTTAAAATCAACAAAAATGCATGAAATTGAATATGCACACATAGAATTTGATGGTAGATAAAAACTACACTTGGGCACCGGCAGAAAGTTCATGTTCAATGTCTTCATCTTCAATGAAATTTGTCTGTCTTCATATTCATATTTCTTCAAACATTTTCGTTTTCGGAAATCCCAGTCGTTCGTCTGGTTGCTATGGAAACAAAAATTAAACACATAGAATAAATTGAATTGGGAATTTGAGACCAATGGGTAGAAGAAAGATGGTCAAAATTAGCTTAGAGTTATAGGGCTAAGGATAGTAGTGGACTGGTTGAATGATCTTAAATAAATCAAAGTTTTAGAGAGTCTTAGACACTGTGAGAAATGGCAGGCTGAGGCTCACCAAGTCTAACACAGAATAATCTCACTCTGTAAAATGGTCAGATGCAGCACAGCAATGTCACATAAAGCAGTCACTGACTGCTCTGCTCTTATATAGTCAGCTTTTTTTCTTTGAAAGATGCAGCACAGCAATTGGACAAGCCCTCAGCATGATATGACAGGGGTGAGCTGATTGAACAAACAAAGATCAACTCAATGTCCCTCCTCTTAGTACAGGTACAATGGCAAGAATCTCCTCCTCTTAGTGTAGTTAAAAATGGCGTCTGCGGTGACTGCACAAATAAATGAAGACTTTCGTATTGCGCACATTCGTTTTTTTCATTTCTTTCGCCCTATGTTGCATTTGAGGCATTATTTTGAGGAAAGGATGAAAAGGTAACATTCGGCACAAAAACACATTCATCTGAAAATGAATGTGCAAGTATAACCAAAAAAATGTGTCTTATCTAGTCTGCTGATTTTTCTGTGATTTATGGAATTTAAACCCCTATCAGTCCTTGGTCAGGTACTATTGTGAGGATAGTTTTGTGTCAATCCCATGCTTAAATTCCTTCACTGGATTAGCCTCCATTACTTCTGCTGAGAGACTGTTCCATTTATCTTCTACCCTTTCAATAAAGTAGAACTTATTTACATGACCTCCAGGCCTCTAGAGCTTTCCTCCTGTACTTCAAGTATTTGAATGTTTCTGTTGTATCCCCCCCTGTTTCTTCTTCCCTCCAAACTATACATATTAAAATACTTTAAACTTTCCTGATCATTTCCGTCCTATAAACCATTTACCATGTTAGTAGGTCGCCTCTGAACTCCCTCCAATGTGTGAATATCCTTCTGGAAATGGGGCCTTGTCGGCAGGGGCCTCCTCCAGCATCAACCAATGAAGGGCAGCTGCCCTTCATTGGTTGATGCCAGAGGAGCTCAGTGCTTGTGACCAATAGAGTCGCCCATACAGACCTTTAACCCCTGGAACCTTCCCAGGCCAGGTTTCGGCCTGGGGATACTTTATATTTTACATAAAAAGATAAGAATTGATATATTTTTTAAATGTATCCGCTGCTTGTGTTTAAATACTAGACTTGTGCATTCGTCTTCGGGCGAACATGAAAACGAGCACGAAGAGGCCGTTTTTTTGTTCGTTCCGAAGGAACGTAGAACAGAATACAGTGCCGGCAAACCGTAGGCGAAGACGAAGACTCACAATCACGAAGAATCGAAGATTCTTCGTGATCGTCTTCGTTTTTGCCGCGCAACCGCCAAAATTTCAAACAGGAGTGAGCTGATCCTCGTCTGTCCAATCAGCTCACTCTTGTGACGTAACGCTAAGGGTCTCGTCCAATGCCTGTGCTGCTGTTTTTTGAATTCTGAAGGCGCCTTTATAAGACCAGAGCTTGCCTGAGAGATCCATTCATTTTTCGCTGTGACTGCTTTGGCAACACTGCTGTGCTGCATCCGAGCGTTACAGAGAGATTGTTCTGTTCTGTGTGAGACTGGTAAGCCTTAGCCTGCCATTTCTCACAGTGTACTTCATCCTCACTTCAGTGCTACTTAATTAATATATTTAATAATAATAATTTGATTAATTTAATTTTTTTAAAATTAATTTGTCATCAACTTTAGTGTAAGTGCTGTTGAGTTGACAGTGCACCCAGTGCCTCAGTGGCACTGGGGTGCCCTTGCCCTGGGCTGGCACTAGTGCCTATTGCCTGTCCTGCTTAAATAAATTAAATAGAATTTATAAATTACAATTTAATAGAATCTATAATTTAATAGTTCATTATAATATTATATATATATATATATTTGTCAGTCATATATATATATATACTATAGTATACTAGTGTAGAGTGTACTGTAGACATTCATCTACTAGTGTCTAATTTAAAATCAGTAATATTAATTAATATAATTAATAATTGAATTCATTATAAAATATATATATTTGTCAGTTATAGTTAGTAATAGTATACTAGTGTAGAGTGTACTGTAGACATTCAGAACATCTACTAGTGTCTAATCTAAAATCAGTAATATCAATAATTCTCTAATTCTTTCTTATCTTAATAGTTAATTAAATTAGCTATAAATAAAAGTAATAATATTAATTAATTACTACTAGCGTATAGTTCAGCTAATCTTATTAGTACTGGTGCTGCAGCTCTATAGTTTGTGCTTTGTTTTAGCAACAGTAAGAGACCAAGTCAATTTTTCTTAATTAATCTTTCATTTTATTTCATTTGTTTTGCTCACCTCAGTCCATCAGTGAAGTGAACTTGTTGGGCTAGTGAGTGCAGCCGCATAAGTGCTGTGTTTTTTTTTGATCAGCAAGCAGTGACGTTAACTGTTTTGCAAAGATTTTCTCATTTATTTTACATTTTATTTCAATTTTATTAAAAGTACCCTTAGTGTTTTGCTCACCTCAGTCCATCAGTGAAGTGAACTTGTTGGGCTAGTGAGTGCAGCAAGCAGTGAAGATAACTGTTTTGCTGTGACATTTTATTTTATTTCTAATTCTTTTCAAGAAAAATTGACTGTGACGAGCTGTACTAAGCAAAGCTTCAAGCTACTAGCTGTAGTACTAAAATAATTCTAATCTTCTTTAATCTTAATCTATAATATATTATAAATAATAATATTCTAATTCATAATCTATAATATAAGTAATTCTAATTCTAAATTCTAATTCATAATCTATATTCTTCTATCTATAATACATAATATATAAGTAAATTAGTTCTAATCTATTAATATTATATAACTTAATATTAATTAATAAATCATATACTGAATCTGATTTAACCTCACTTTAGCTTAGTGGGTTTGAGAGCGTCTGCCTAGAGGTAGACTTATAGTAAGGAAATATAGCTTTAGGCTAGCATAGTAGTAGGCTAAGCTCTTAGGCCCGTGTAAATTCAAATTAAAAATAAAATACTGCTAGTTATTAAATAGTTAATCTTGAGTTAATAATTTAAATAACTTTAGGATTTTGGCAGATTGCACACAGCACAGTGCAGTAGTGCATAGTTTTACTTTTTAAGCAGTAGCACTGAAGAGAACTTCCTCTAATTTTTTTGTCTTTAATTCGTTTTTCCTTTTTTTTATTTTTATTTTTTTATTTTTTTTTTATAGTTTTTTAAACACTACACTACACTACACTACACTACACTACACTACACTACACACACAACACAAAATTTGAAATGGATCCTCCTTTTGGGACTAAGGAGGGACAAGCTCCATCTACCACCACCACCACCACCACCAGCACCACCACCAGCACCACCACCAGTTCTAAGATGCAGCCTTTGCGTCAGTCTAGTCGGCCAAGTAGGCCAAGCTCTCGCTTATCATTTGGGGAAGCATTGCTTGAAGGATCATCAAGTAAAGGAAAGGCACCAAAAGCAGGCAGTAGTAGTGCGGCTAGGCCCACAAGCTCTATGGTTTTTTACGGAAAGCCTAAAGCACCAGAAGCACGTTCAAAGTTAAAGGGTAGCACAAGTAGTACCAGCCCAGTGACTAAAAAGAAGTGCCTTTTGCCCCAAGCAGCATCTTCCCCATCCACCAGCAGCATGCAAGGTACCAAGCAGAGCCAAATTAGCAGCAAGACTCAGAGGGGTCCCAAACCAAAGCGATCTCATTCCTTTGTAGGGAAAACCACCACCACCACCACCCCCACCTCTACCGCCTCTACCACCACTAGTGCTGCGCCTACTGTTCCCACTGGTACCGCCACGCCATGTCCTCCTAGTACCTCTAGCAAGCCACCAAGTCCTTACAAAATTTTTGTAAAGACAGTTAGAGAGAGGGCTACACATAGTGGAACTCCACCTAGCGAGGTAGCAGAGGAGCCTGAGACTGAGAGGCCAAGTGCAGAGTCTATTCTTCCTGCTCGCACTACTACTAGTCACGAGTCTCACGACGATATCAGTCTTAGCTCCAGCCTAGCAGGAATTCCATTCGATCTGGCTAATGAAGAGCTAGACTATGAGCCAGAGGAAGTAGAGGAGATGAGTGGTCAGGAATCAGATTCCTCAGGGAGCAGTGTCCAAATGACTAGTGCACAATTTTCCCCTGAGCCTCCACCTTCTCCGCTACGATCATCACCATCACCACCACCAGCAGCAGCAGCAAAACCTAGCAAATCTAAAGCAATTAGCAGTCCCACTATGGCCAGTACTGTTACCACCAGTCCCACCACCACTAGTTCTGCCTCTGTTCATCCACCCCGAGCAGTAAGAGCAGCACCCAAGGCACACTCCAAGGCTATGCGCGCCCCAATTTGGGAGCACTTTGAAAATGTTGAAGAAGGGCGCTATGGAAAGTGCAAACATTGTGGGAAGCTAATAAGCAGAGGGAAAGTGTCTGGCCATTTTACCAGTGCTAGCATGAAGCATCACCTCAGCACTCAACACAACGCTGTGCTATTGGGGAAAGATGCAGAGGTAAAACTTAGTGCAGGCAGCATAGCTGGTGGCCGTGGAAAAACCCCAACAGCTTCTTCTTCTGAGCCAATAGCAGCAGCAGCAGCAGCAACTAGTGCTGGCAGCCAGAGACCAAGGCAGGTTGGAGCACTGCATGCCCAGCCCACCCTGGAAGAATTTGGGGCATTCCACTCCAAGAGAACGATGCCCAAACAGCAGGCCAATAAAGTAACGCGACTTATTGGTCAGTTCATTGCTGTTGGAGGGGCATCCTTCTCCATGATTGAAGGGGAGCCTTTCAAACAATTGATGGCGGCTGTGGCTCCACAATACACAGTTCCGTCACGTTCCACTTTCAGCAGGAACATTGTCCCCTCGCTGTATCGGTCCTGTGTTGCAGCAGTGAAAGAGGAGCTTTCCAAGGCTGCTGGTCAGTGTGTTCATTTCACTACAGATTTGTGGAGTGCACCTAGCGCCCAGCATGCCTTTCTTTCTTTGACAGCACACTGGTGGCAGCCCGGTGTGTCTAAGGAAGTTGCTGCAGCAGGCTACCGATCATTCCTTCTCCATGCAGAAGTGATGGATGAAAAGCACACTTCCCAAAATATTCTGCATGCGATTAGGAAAATGTTTAGCCTTTGGGTGGGAGCAGAGGCGGGCACCAATGTTGAAGTTGGTTTTGTGGTAACTGACGGAGGTGCCAATATGGTGAAAGCGCTGCGAGATGGTCATATTGTTGGTGTGCGCTGTGCAGCCCACATCATCCATCTTGTAGTGAAGGCAGCAATGTCAGAAGGAACTAATGTGGCAGCAGTAGTTCTGTCCCGCTGCAGAAAGATCGCTGGGCACTTTCACCATAGTGTTAAGGCTAGCCAACTTTTGAGGGAAGAGCAAGAGAGGTCAGGTCTTCCCGTACACTGCCTACGTCAGGATGTCAGTACACGGTGGAACTCCACGTTAGACATGCTAGAGAGGATTTTGGAGCAGCAGAGGGCAATCCATAATCTTGCCTCAGAGCACAATATTGGGATTACCTCTCCATTGAATAGGGAGGATTGGACAGTGATCGCCCAGCTAGTGGCAGTCCTTAAACCATTCAGGGATGCCACAGAAAATTTAAGCTCAAACACTGCCAGTCTGGCCCAGGTAATCCCAGTGTTCTCCCATCTAGGCAGCAAGATGGATGTGTTCCTTGGAAACCGTGAGGCTGTTCAAGGTGGCACTCTACATCCTGACGTAGCAGCCATAGTCAGGAAGCTGAAGGATCTGCTAAAAGTACACCTTCGCAAGCGAATGGAAGAGAGTCCCGAAATGATGCTAGCGTGCCTTTGTGATCCAAGAATTAAGGGAAAGCTAGCTTTGAAATTCAATGTTCTCAGTAGCTACCGGGAGCAATTGGTCAACAAGGTGCGTGACTGGCAGCGTAAAATGGGAATGCTGTCCGAGGAGGGTGAGGTGCAGGAGGAGGAAGAGATGATGTGGTCTGCTACCCCTAGCAGCAGCATCAGCAGCAGTGCCACAAGCAGCACAACACAGCTGAGTGGAGCAGCTGCGTTTTGGGAAGAGGCACTTGGCAGTATAGTTGGACCATCTGACAGAGCTAGCAGCAGAAAGGAGAGTAGTGCTGCTGAAATGGTCAAACTTTACCTCTGTGAAGTTCCTTCTGCTCCTAATGTTGATCCTCTTAGCTACTGGGATGAAAAGAAGAGTGTGTGGCCTGCACTCTCATGGGTTGCGCAGCAGCTTCTATCATGTCCGCCAACCACTGTTCAAAGTGAGCGCGTGTTTTCTATGACTGGAAACATACTGAGTCCACAGCGCTCACGCATGGCACCTCATCTCATGGAGCAGATTGCCTTTCTTAAATTCAATCTGCCCAAATTGGGTTACCCAGCTCTTAGCTTGGAAAGTTAAATTTTTTCTCTCTAATGTTTAAGGTAGTTTCTCCCCCTGGTTGCACTTGCTGCGGTGTGGCAATGCCTGCTACCTCCGCTGGTGTAGCCAATTTACGCTAGGGCCTAGTGTCTGAGCTCTGTAAGTCCGCTCCCAAACGCCTAGGACTGACAGTCTTTGGATGCTTTGCCCTGGGGTGAAACAGGTGAGTGGGTCGTCAATTGCCCACTCATTCACCTTTTTCCGTTTCCAACGCTGCTGCTGGTGGTGGTGCCAGTATCTTTTGCCAGTTCGCTTCCTGGCTGAAATCATGCCTCAGATGTCCCTAATGGAAAGGGTAGTTTCTCCCCCCTGGTTGCACTTGCTGCGGTGTGGCAACGCCTGCTACCTCCGCCGGTGTAGCCAGCTTACGCTAGGGCCTTGTGTCTGAGTTCTGTAGGTCTGCTCCCAAACGCCAAGGACTGACAGTGCTTGGATGCTTTGCCCTGGGGTGAAACAGGTGAGCGGGTCGTCAATTGCCCACTCATTCGCCTTTCCCAATTCTGCTGCTGCTGGTGGTGGTGCCAGTGTCTCTCTTCAATGCCAGTTCGCTTCCTGGCTAGTGTCATGCCTCGAATGTCCCTGATGGTAAGGGTAGTTTCTCCCCCCTGGTTGCACTTGCTGCGGTGTGGCAACGCCTGCTACCTCCGCCGGTGTAGCCAGCTTACGCTAGGGCCTTGTGTCTGAGTTCTGTAGGTCTGCTCCCAAACGCCAAGGACTGACAGTGCTTGGATGCTTTGCCCTGGGGTGAAACAGGTGAGCGGGTCGTCAATTGCCCACTCATTCGCCTTTCCCAATTCTGCTGCTGCTGGTGGTGGTGCCAGTGTCTCTCTTCAATGCCAGTTCGCTTCCTGGCTAGTGTCATGCCTCGAATGTCCCTGATGGTAAGGGTAGTTTCTCCCCCCTGGTTGCACTTGCTGCGGTGTGGCAACGCCTGCTACCTCCGCCGGTGTAGCCAGCTTACGCTAGGGCCTTGTGTCTGAGTTCTGTAGGTCTGCTCCCAAACGCCAAGGACTGACAGTGCTTGGATGCTTTGCCCTGGGGTGAAACAGGTGAGCGGGTCGTCAATTGCCCACTCATTCGCCTTTCCCAATGCTGCTGCTGCTGGTGGTGGTGCCAGTGTCTCTCTTCTCTGCCAGTTCGCTTCCTGGCTAGTGTCATGCCTTAAATGTCCCTAATGGAGAGGGTAGTTTCTCCCCCCTGGTTGCACTTGCTGCGGTGTGGCAACGCCTGCTACCTCCGCCAATGTAGCCAGCTTACGCTAGGGCCTTGTGTCTGAGTTCTGGAAGTCCGCTCCCAAACGCCAAGGACTGACAGTCTTTGGATGCTTTGCCCTGGGGTGAAACAGGTGAGCGGGTCGTCAATTGCCCACTCATTCGCCTTTCCCAATGCTGCTGCTGCTGGTGGTGGTGCCAGTGTCTCTCTTTGCCAGTTCGCTTCCTGGCTAGTGTCATGCCTTAAATGTCCCTAATGGAGAGGGTAGTTTCTCCCCCCTGGTTGCACTTGCTGCGGTGTGGCAACGCCTGCTACCTCCGCCAATGTAGCCAGCTTACGCTAGGGCCTTGTGTCTGAGTTCTGGAAGTCCGCTCCCAAACGCCAAGGACTGACAGTCTTTGGATGCTTTGCCCTGGGGTGAAACAGGTGAGCGGGTCGTCAATTGCCCACTCATTCGCCTTTTCCAATGCTGCTGCTGCTGCTGCTGGTGGTGGTGCCAGTGTCTCTTCTCTGCCAGTTCGCTTCCTGGCTAGTGTCATGCCTCAAATGTCCCTTATGGTAAGGGCAGTTTCTCCCCCCTGGTTGCACTTGCTGCGGTGTGGCAATGCCTGCTACCTCCGCTGGTGTAGCCAATTTACGCTAGGGCCTAGTGTCTGAGCTCTGTAAGTCCGCTCCCAAACGCCAAGGACTGACAGTCTTTGGATGCTTTGCCCTGGGGTGAAACAGGTGAGCGGGTCGTCAATTGCCCACTCATTCGCCTTTTCCAATGCTGCTGCTGCTGCTGCTGGTGGTGGTGCCAGTGTCTCTTCTCTGCCAGTTCGCTTCCTGGCTAGTGTCATGCCTTAATTGTCCCTTATGGTAAGGGCAGTTTCTCCCCCCTGGTTGCACTTGCTGCGGTGTGGCAACGCCTGCTACCTCCGCCAATGTAGCCAGCTTACGCTAGGGCCTTGTGTCTGAGCTCTGGAAGTCCGCTCCCAAACGCCAAGGACTGACAGTGTTTGGATGCTTTGCTCTGGGGTGAAACAGGTGAGTGGGTCGCCAATTGCCCACTCATTCGCCTTTCCCAATTCTGCTGCTGCTGCTGGTGGTGCCAGTGTCTCTTCGATGCCAGTTCGCTTCCTGGCTAGTGTCATGAATCAAATGTCCCTAATGGTAAGGGCAGTTTCTCCCCCCTGGCTGCCTCTGTCTGCGGTGTGGCAACGCCTGCTACCTCCGCCGGAGTGGCCAGCTTACGCTAGGGCCTAGTGTCTGAGCTCTGGAAGTCTGCTGCCAAACGTCTAAGACTGACAGTGTTTGGGTGCTTTGCCCTGGGGTGAAACAGGTGAGTGGGTCGCCAATTGCCCACTCATTCGCCTTTCCCATTTTTCAATGCTGCTGCTGGTGGTGGTGCCAGCATCTCTTCTCTGCCAGTTCGCTTCCTGGCTAGAGTCATGCCCAAAATGTCCCTAATGGTAAGGGCAGTTTCTCCCCCCTGGCTGCCTCTGTTTGCGGTGTGGCAACGCCTGCTACCTCCGCCGGAGTGGCCAGCTTACGCTAGGGCCTTGTGTCTGAGCTCTGGAAGTCTGCTGCCAAACGTCTAAGACTGACAGTGTTTGGGTGCTTTGCCCTGGGGTGAAACAGGTGAGTGGGTCGCCAATTGCCCACTCATTCGCCTTTCCCATTTTTCAATGCTGCTGCTGGTGGTGGTGCCAGCATCTCTTCTCTGCCAGTTCGCTTCCTGGCTAGAGTCATGCCCAAAATGTCCCTAATGGTAAGGGCAGTTTCTCCCCCCTGGCTGCCTCTGTTTGCGGTGTGGCAACGCCTGCTACCTCCGCCGGAGTGGCCAGCTTACGCTAGGGCCTTGTGTCTGAGCTCTGGAAGTCTGCTGCCAAACGTCTAAGACTGACAGTGTTTGGGTGCTTTGCCCTGGGGTGAAACAGGTGAGTGGGTCGCCAATTGCCCACTCATTCGCCTTTTCAATGCTGCTGCTGGTGGTGGTGCCAGCATCTCTTCTCTGCCAGTTCGCTTCCTGGCTAGAGTCATGCCCAAAATGTCCCTAATTGTAAGGGCAGTTTCTCCCCCTGGCTGCGTCTGTCTGCGGTGTGGCAACGCCTGCTACCTCCGCCGGAGTGGCCAGCTTACGCTAGGGCCTTGTGTCTGAGTTCTGGAAGTCTGCTGCCAAACGTCTAAGACTGACAGTGTTTGGGTGCTTTGCCCTGGGGTGAAACAGGTGAGTGGGTCGCCAATTGCCCACTCATTCGCCTTTTCAATGCTGCTGCTGGTGGTGGTGCCAGCATCTCTTCTCTGCCAGTTCGCTTCCTGGCTAGAGTCATGCCCAAAATGTCCCTAATTGTAAGGGCAGTTTCTCCCCCCTGGCTGCCTCTGTCTGCGGTGTGGCAACGCCTGCTACCTCCGCCGGAGTGGCCAGCTTACGCTAGGGCCTTGTGTCTGAGCTCTGGAAGTCTGCTGCCAAACGTCTAAGACTGACAGTGTTTGGGTGCTTTGCCCTGGGGTGAAACAGGTGAGTGGGTCGCCAATTGCCCACTCATTCGCCTTTTCAATGCTGCTGCTGGTGGTGGTGCCAGCATCTCTTCTCTGCCAGTTCGCTTCCTGGCTAGAGTCATGCCCAAAATGTCCCTAATTGTAAGGGCAGTTTCTCCCCCCTGGCTGCGTCTGTCTGCGGTGTGGCAACGCCTGCTACCTCCGCCGGAGTGGCCAGCTTACGCTAGGGCCTTGTGTCTGAGTTCTGGAAGTCTGCTGCCAAACGTCTAAGACTGACAGTGTTTGGGTGCTTTGCCCTGGGGTGAAACAGGTGAGTGGGTCGCCAATTGCCCACTCATTCGCCTTTCCCATTTTTCAATGCTGCTGCTGGTGGTGGTGCCAGCATCTCTTCTCTGCCAGTTCGCTTCCTGGCTAGAGTCATGCCCAAAATGTCCCTAATGGTAAGGGCAGTTTCTCCCCCCTGGCTGCCTCTGTTTGCGGTGTGGCAACGCCTGCTACCTCCGCCGGAGTGGCCAGCTTACGCTAGGGCCTTGTGTCTGAGCTCTGGAAGTCTGCTGCCAAACGTCTAAGACTGACAGTGTTTGGGTGCTTTGCCCTGGGGTGAAACAGGTGAGTGGGTCGCCAATTGCCCACTCATTCGCCTTTCCCATTTTTCAATGCTGCTGCTGGTGGTGGTGCCAGCATCTCTTCTCTGCCAGTTCGCTTCCTGGCTAGAGTCATGCCCAAAATGTCCCTAATGGTAAGGGCAGTTTCTCCCCCCTGGCTGCCTCTGTTTGCGGTGTGGCAACGCCTGCTACCTCCGCCGGAGTGGCCAGCTTACGCTAGGGCCTTGTGTCTGAGCTCTGGAAGTCTGCTGCCAAACGTCTAAGACTGACAGTGTTTGGGTGCTTTGCCCTGGGGTGAAACAGGTGAGTGGGTCGCCAATTGCCCACTCATTCGCCTTTCCCATTTTTCAATGCTGCTGCTGGTGGTGGTGCCAGCATCTCTTCTCTGCCAGTTCGCTTCCTGGCTAGAGTCATGCCAAAATGTCCCTAATGGTAAGGGCAGTTTCTCCCCCCTGGCTGCCTCTGTTTGCGGTGTGGCAACGCCTGCTACCTCCGCCGGAGTGGCCAGCTTACGCTAGGGCCTTGTGTCTGAGCTCTGGAAGTCTGCTGCCAAACGTCTAAGACTGACAGTGTTTGGGTGCTTTGCCCTGGGGTGAAACAGGTGAGTGGGTCGCCAATTGCCCACTCATTCGCCTTTCCCATTTTTCAATGCTGCTGCTGGTGGTGGTGCCAGCATCTCTTCTCTGCCAGTTCGCTTCCTGGCTAGAGTCATGCCCAAAATGTCCCTAATGGTAAGGGCAGTTTCTCCCCCCTGGCTGCCTCTGTTTGCGGTGTGGCAACGCCTGCTACCTCCGCCGGAGTGGCCAGCTTACGCTAGGGCCTTGTGTCTGAGCTCTGGAAGTCTGCTGCCAAACGTCTAAGACTGACAGTGTTTGGGTGCTTTGCCCTGGGGTGAAACAGGTGAGCGGGTCGCCAATTGCCCACTCATTTGCCTTTCCCATTTCCTTTTCCATTTCATTATTTTCCTTCTGATACACAACCAACCAAACATAACACACACAATAACACATATAACACATATAACACACAGTGACATCACACATAACACACATACACACACACTTACAATGCACAAAACACAAGGACCTTTTCCTTGTTATTTGCCCTGGCCTTCACTCACTAATAGCATTACATTAACACTATAACTCACACTTCACCCTATAACATTTTTCCATCCACATACCTGCCAACAGACCCAACTTTTTCAGGGACAGTCCTGCTTTTTTCCAGTCCTGTCCCATCTAATTTAGCTAAACTAGGTATGCAAAATGCAAATACACATAGGTAGGTATAGCTCGGTAGGTAACGCTACTATAAACATTTA